>NC_056748.1:276447710-276662710 GCF_019279795.1 Protopterus annectens
GGGATGCAGGGATATTGTGCAGCAATGTTTACTTGATATTTTGGAAATCCTCTGTTCTGTAGCCCAGTATGAGACAAACATATAGGTCTTCTTCTTCAGACCTCCCTCTACTTATTGGTCCCCAGTCGCTATATGAATCCAGGTCACATTGTTGCAGGTGAATGCTTTGCTGTATGTAATGTATGCAGGTGTGCATAATAAAAAGTTTTGCATGAACTTCCAAGATGGCTGCACTCTGAATAAGCTGATTTAGAGCTATCCCAGTGCAAAAACAGAAACTTTGGAAAACATCTATCAAAAGCCATTTATCTGGGAAAAATTCAGTAACCGGTTAGTTGCCGCACAGCCTGCATGTCAGTAAAGAGAAATCTGGAGAAAAGAAGAGAAAATCAACTAGAAAATAAAAATAATAAAAAAAAAAAAAAAAAAAAAAAAAAAAAAACCTTTGGTGGAGAAGAGCCTTGCAGCTTGTTCAGCAAAAGGCAGTGCAGGTTTCTGCATCAGTACAGGTGATAGCTTCTAGTATTTTAGTAAAAAAATAAATCAAATGCATTAAGCTGTTTTCAAAATAACTATGACACTAAAGAAATACAGTTAAATAAAAGTCTGGAAAGAATAGAAGAAGCATTAAGTAGCTATTCAGGTGATCTGATAAAATGAAAATGAAATGAGAAAGAAAAGAGATATGGGAAGTAAGTAAAAGAAAATGTTTAGAGACATTATCAAAGGTTAAAATATTTTAGATGAAGGGGACTTAACAGAAAAAGAAGAGGTACAATTGTTGAGTACTAAAGAGAAAATAAGGGAGTATTTGGATAATATGCATGAGTTTAGAAAGGTTGCTGATAAGCAAGTATTTTTAATAACTCAGGACAGAAAAATATTAGCACAAGTCACTTAAACAGCAGAATATAGATAAAGGTGTTACTGACATTAAGGAACCTGTGATTAGAAAAATAACCATAGACCCTGTAGAGGTATCACAGATATTTTGGAAATTTTCTGAAAATCTGTTTAGAGCAGAGAAATGGGGAAACCAAGAAAAGGCACAAATGGAAATATTTATGGAAGATATAAACATGCCAAGATTAGAGGAAGATGAGGCTCAAAAATTAATAGATAAAGTGGAAGGGGCTGGGATCCCTATTAGTTGAATGAGTTTTCAGAAGCTCGAAATTCATATGGTCGTGACCATATGATTGAGTTTTTGAAAGCTCAAAGCTTTTGAATGCAGATTGTGGTACAGTGAGGATCTGGAAACTTACCCCTTTCTTCCCTGTAGTGTGATCTTGGTGTTGGTATATATAATGTGCAGGGGGTGTGGGGGTGCAAGGAGGCCTACCTCCTGCATAAAACATAAAAAGTAGATTTTTGTGTGGTTTTTTTTTGATGGTCGAGTTTCGGAAAATCTATCATATGGTCTCGTCCATATTAATTTCGAGTTTCTGAAAACTCTTACCTGACATACATCTGAAGGAATGGTATAAAAAGGTGATGTGTAATCAATTAATTGATTTAAATCAGTTTTATTGGAAAAAAAAATTGCAAAGCCCCTTGGAGTTCCAAGATGGCTGCACACTGATCAGTAGCTTAATTTCAGTTCTCCCAGTGTGAAAACAACAACTGAGAAAAGAGAGGCAGTGAATTCATCAACTTGGGTAAAATTCAGATACTGACTAGTAAGTGCACTTTCTGGATGCCAGCAAAGACGAAATTTGGAAAACCTGAAATAAAATCACCCAGAAAAGGAAAAGACAAAAACACTCTCCAGAAAGAATCCTACAGCTGTTCAGCAAAAAGCAATTCAGTCTTCAGCTTGAGTACAAGATATGGCTTTTAGTAATTTAGAGGAAAAACCAAATCAAATGTACTCAGAGGTGATTAAAGTAAATGAATTGTTGAAGTAATGCATTAACTTGAACAAAAGGCTGGAAAAAAAGAGAAGTAGCTTTAAGTAGCTGTTGGTCAACTGATAAAACTGTAAAAAAGGCAGAAAGCTGGCTAAATATGAGTCTTCTCAAGAAGAGCTGTTTCAAAGAATAGCAGAATTAGAAGACAGGATGGGCAGAGAAAACCGGAGATTTTCTGTTGTACCAGAATTTATGAAAGCATAAATAAGCAACTGGAGTGGTGTTACACAGCAGGATTTGTTACTTGAAAGTTCTTATTGAGTGCATGGTTCAATCCTGACCAGGAGAAAGCAGCCAAAACCTGTATTTAGTAAAGATATAATCATACCAGCAAAAAGAGTTGATCCTGACAAAACTGTGGCAGAAAACAAAAGTATTAATTGGAGACAGCAGAGTTTTTGTGGGAAATTATTATTCACTGTACATGAAGAAGAAGAAGCTAAGCAAATTTATCCCAGCAATCAGGGAATGTCAAGATGCAGGTGAGAGATTCAGGCTACCATATCCAGCCGTCTTCAGAATGTGTTTTTTTTTTTTTCCCCTGGCGGATCAAAGACATTTTTTGATGCAGAACAGGCTAAGGAGGAAACAAAGCAGTTTAGCCAACAAAAAGTGAACCAACTTGCAGAAGTGGGCTGTGCTTCTCATTCTTCTGACAGTAAAGCAGATAAAAGTGACTTTGCCAGTGAAAGTTTTCTTCCAGTGGAAAATGGTTGAGAGACAGAAATGGGCAGGAGTTGACTAGAAGAATCATGTGTACCTTCGACTTGAACCAGAGTCTGATGTTGGGAAATGCTGATGATCGGGAAGAAGACCATGAACAATTCGTGAATAAATGGGAGACTGTAAAGCATCAATCACACTTGTGAAATATGGCTTGGCAAGAAAAAGTGACTAAGAAATACTGGAATGTTGTTAACTTTGTTAAACTTGTGGGAGGACTGTAAAGCATATACCCCACTTTATGATTATGTCAGTAATGTTAAGAAGGAAAAAATAGTGTAAGTAAAACATTTTGTCTTTATAGTATTTCTGTAAAACATTTCATGGTATAAACTGAGTGTTATACTGTAAAGCAGTTTTATATAGCATCCAATCAGGGATATTTTAATGAGGGGGGGGGTATTTTCATTGACTGTTGTATATATTAAAGATATTAAAGTAAACAAATACTTTTTCCTACTTCTAAGAAATATATATTCTGAGAAGAAAAGGCTGGACCAGAAACAATTTTAAGTTAACATAATAGAGTGATCTTGGGCTTCTGGAGTGTGGGATATAATGTAAAAGTGTATAGATTATAGTATATTATATGCAGAATTAAGATAATTTCCCTTGTTTTTACAAGGGTGAGTGTCTAGATTAATGTCTATGGTAATTTTTGTAAGCAAATAGGCATGAAAATTAAGAAAATTTATGAAAGCCATGAAAATGTTAAACCGTATTGAATCTACAAAGATAATGGCTTTTTTCTACTTGCAAATGCTCTCAATCTCAAGCAAGAAGCCTGCAGTTGAAGGCATTTGGCCAGGGGAATTCTGTATATTCTGTTCCAACTTAAATTTACAAAGATTCCTTCATGCATGTGCACATTTTTTCCCTTGTTTCTGACTAATTTTACAGAACAGTCTGCAGGTGCAAGCAATTAATCTTAATTATTTTGAGCATTCCTTGCTGAGGGAAATGCAAAATGTAAAGATACAATAACATACAGTTTAGTGAAAATGAGTTTGAAATTATGGGACATAAGTAAGAGATACTAGCCTCTCCAGCAGCCTTAATATTTAAACCATGCACTGTTCAATTAAATGCATGCACTTTAGCATGGGGTAACATTAATTTTAGATTAGGTAATGTCTATGGGTACAGACATTGATTTGGGACAGTCCCTAAATGGAGAGTTAAACTTTATTTGTTGAAAATGTATATAGTTTGTGTTTTGTTTTAAGTTAATAGGGGATGCAGTGTTCTGAAAATTTAGTTTTTTTGTTTGAGAGTATTCATTAAAGCAAAAAATCTTGAAAATGTAATATAGTTTCAAATGGATATAAAAAAAGAAACGTGTGTATAAAAGATCGGCCTGCCAAACATCAGTGTGTGCAAGTAAGCAAAAGTTGTAAATATGCATTCAGAGCAACTGCCATGTGTAATAGATGGGAAGAATAGCTTTTTATCATAATGGCTGTTCTACCCATATTATCTAAAGGAAATGATATTGAATTATATTAAGAAAAGCAGACTACAAATAGCAATGCTGTAGGAGACACATTTTGAAGAAATGAACATGTGAATTTGACAAACACAGGATTTCAGGATGAATAGTCAGCAGAATATCGGGGACAAAGAAAAAGGGGAGTAGTAATACTGATTGCTAGATTGGCGCCAGTAGTGATAAAAGTGGGCGAGGGACTAATGGTAAATTTGAAGTAGTAAGGGGGTATTGACAAGGGAGAAGAATGATGCTGGCATGTATTTATATTTAAGATCAACCACAGAAGCAATGCAAACCAGCAAAGTGCCAAAATGCAACAATAAGAAATGAAATAAAGCACTAGAAAGGATTAGAATAAAAACAACTGCTTTCTGTAAATGAAATTTACCTTCATTCATTGTTAGTAGAGAACTTCTTCAGAATGCAATTGAGATTGAATCTATTGCCTAATAAATACTAAAACAAATAGTTGTATGACTAATCAACTGAGACATCTCCATAACTCATAAATACAACAGTGATAGTGATTGATTTAATTAAAACATTCTTAATCAAATTTTATCAGATAAAAACACAGTGATGAGTCAATAAATAAATAAGTGAATTTTATGATTAATTTTATATTTTTTCTAGATTTCAAAGAACGTTTGATATTATCTCATTAAGACCCATTTTTTGTCAGCTGGTGAAGCAAGCTGCCATTTCAGCTGTCTGATTTCTAATTCATTGTTCACATCTGACCGAAACAAAATGTTTACCTGCTTTTAGACAAAGAAAGAAAACTTTTGTTTTGAGTAAATATGTTCCACCAAAAGACTGTTCTTACAGAGCTTACAAAATTTTCAGAGAAATAATCGGCTTTCAGCAAGGCATATTACCTATAGGTGGGGAGTGGAACTTTATTTGTGGAATGTATCGGGGGTGGGGTCCTAGAAGGGAAAATGTAGGAAAAGACATATTTCTGAAGAAATTATGAAAATATTTTTTATATGGACAATGTGAATTCAGTAGTAGGACCTCTGGCAGAATTTATGTATTATTCCCCAAGGTACAACAACTGGGTTCAACTGGACGGATCGTATATTTCAAAGGAGCATGTGCATTTAATTGAAAGTTTTGATACGTATCCAATAGCTCTTTCAGATTATGCACTGATAAAAATTAGGGTATTGAAGTAAAAATGAGCTACTAGCACTTCCCACAAACCTGTTAAAAAGAGAGGAATTTAAGGAATAGATAGTAAAAATTATTTGAGTTATTAGGGAAGATAGATATTTCTTCAGAAGGTATAGCTAGTGAGTGGGACAAAATGAAATTGGAGTTTAAAAATAAGGTAGAAAAATAAAATATATGGTTAAAAAATAATAGGAATGATTTAGAGGGGCTGACAAAGGTTAAAATATTTGCAGAGTAAGGGAACTATCACAGAGTAAGATAAGGAGCAACTACAGCGTAGTAAAGAGAAAATAAGAGTGTGTTTGGATAATGTGGATGAGTTTAGAAATATTGCTATTAAGCAACTATTTTTTGATAACTCCTGAGCAAAAAAAAAAAACTTTTAGCACAATGACTTGGGCAACAGAAAGTAGAAAGTGTTGCTGCCAAACTCAAGGGGCCTTTGACACGAATAATAACCAGAGATCCTATAACTCTAGTAAAGATATTTCAAAACTTTTATGAATCATCTTCTTCTTTCGGCTGCTCCCGTTATGGGTCGCCACAGCGGATCATCTGTTTCCATTTCTTCCTGTCCTCTGCATCCTGCTCTGTCACACCAACCACCTGCATGTCCTCTCTCACCACATCTATAAACCTTATCTTAGGCCTTCCTCTTTTCCGGTTACCTGGCAGCTTCATCCTTAGCATCTTTTTCCCAAAATACTCTGCATCCCTCCTCAGCACATGTCCAAACCAACGTAAACTTGCCTCTCTGGCTTTGTGTCTAAACCTTCCAACCTGGGCTGACCCTTTAATATACTTATTCCTAATCATGTCCACCCTCGTCACACCCAGTGCAAATCTTAACATCTTTAACTCTGTCACGTCCAGCTCTGACTCCTGCCTTTTTGTCAGTGCCACTGTCTCCAACCCATATAACATAGCTGGTCTCACTACCCTCTTGTAGACCTTCACTTTCACTCTTACTGGTACTCGCCTGTCACAAATCACTCCTGACACTCTTCTCCACACACTCCATCCTGCCTGTACTCTCTTCTTCACCTCTCTTCCACACTCACCATTACTCTGAACTGTTGATCCCAAGTATTTAAACTCATCCACCTTCGCCACCTCTACTCCCTGCATCCTCACCATTCCTCTATCCTCCCTCTCATTCACACACATATATTTTGTCTTAGTCCTGCTGACCTTCATTCCTCTTCTCTCTAGAGCACATCTCCACCTCTCCAGGGTCTCCTCCACCTGTTCCCTACTCTCACTACAGATCACAATGTCATCTGCAAACATCATAGTTCATGGGGACTCCTGTCTGATGTCATCTGTCAACCTGTCCATCACCATTACAAATAAGAAAGGGCTCAGAGCTGATCCTTGATGTCCTCCCACCTCCACCTTAAATGCATTTGTCACTCCCACCGCAGACCTCACTGCTGTCACACTACCCTCGTACATATCCTGTACCACTCTTACATACTTCTCTGACACTCCCGACTTCCTTATACAATACCACAATTCTTCTCTAGACACCCTGTCATATGCTTTCTCTAAGTCCACAAAGACACAATGCAACTCCTTCTGACCTTCTCTGTACTTCTCCATCAACAGTTTCAGAGCAAACACTTTTATGAATATTTGCATAAAAAAGAGTCATGTGGAAACGAAGAAAGAAAAAGCTTAAATGGAAAAATGTATGGAAGGCTTAATTATGCTAAGGTTAGAGACTCAGTGATTAATAGTTAAGATAGGAGGAGAGGAGATAAAAACAGAGATGTGTAATCAATCTTCAGGGAAATTTTCCAGGAACAGATTGTATTCCTGTCGAAGTTTGGAAGTTAGCAGGGATGAACATGATAAAGGTCTGGAAAATTAAAAATGATCTTGATTGTAAAGTGGTTTATGTCTATACTAGCTAAAAGAATGGCAAAGATGCTGTCAAAATTGATAAGATACAGATCAGTGTGGATGTCCTGACTGAAATCACTGTTCAGTATTCCAAACAAATGGGTTTTCCATTGCTGGCATTCATCCAGGGTTGTTGTTGTTGTGTCTTTCGGCTTTTCCCGGTTAGGGGTCGCCACAGCGGAACTCCGGTCTGCTAATCATTAGCAGTAGATTTTTACGTGCTGAGTTGCCGGCCCTGATGCACAACCTTCAACGAAGATACGCCCATTCACGCACGTCTCCACACAGAAGGCGCTCTAGCTGAGTATCGAACAGGACAACGTTTTACTGCGAGACGACAACGCTACTGCAGCACCACCACCGTAGTATACAAAGCCTAAACATTCCTGGAAGCATACATCCAATGTATAACCTCAGCTAACATGTGTAGGGGTATATAAGCAGATGTACAAGTGTAATTCCTCAGACTATCTTGTCTCTCACCTGTCTATCTGTCCTTCACGTGGTTGTACTGTAAGCCTTCTCAGACCCCGATAAGTGCCCCACTGGGGAACGGGAACCTTCCTTCTTGCTTAAACTGTTTTGCTGTGATTTTATTAGATATCACCTAGGGTGGGATAAGTGTGAGTGAGATAGGCAGATCCTCTACAAAGACCTCCATACCCAGTGTCTTTTCTGCTTAGGCACAGAACACTACTAAAAATCTTGTTTAATTTGTCATTCTTTTGTTCCTAAGACTTTATGTTCCTGTTTGTCTTTGTTTAACACATATTTAGAGATCCAATGACTGAAACGTTTGATCCAGTCCAAGATGGCCACATTTGCCATATCGTTCATGCAAAAGAAAAAACTCAAATGGCCTAGACCTAAGACACAACTTTGATTTTGACATACCCACTGAAGTTGCAGAACCTGCTTTATAACTATCTACAACTCGGATGTCCTCTTTTGCTACCCTTTGGATGCCAGTGTGGCATCAGAGGCTGACACATGAGAAACTGCTACCGCAACTGAGAAGGAGGTACCATTGATCATTATCTTAGGGGGACATGAAGGCATCGGAGATAGACCTGGTTGCGTAACATTGCCCTGCCAGAAGATTTCAAAGCTAAACATTTGTTTTCCAACTTGATAGGGATCTCTTGTTTGGACTACAGGCAGCTAGCTTTTTCAAAACCTTGCAGGAGCAAGGTAAAACTATGAAGGACTGCAGAAAAATCTTTCTTACCGTTTTATCCAGATACAATAGGAATTACATGGCCAAGCCCACTTCCTTTGTTAGGGCACATAGGCCGTTTCAGAATACAAGATGCATCTAGAAAAAGAAAAACCTGAAAGGGACCCCAGATCTGGGAGGCCTCCTTTTACAGATAAGTCTTCCCAACCCCGTCCCTCTCAGTCATACCATTCCTCTTTCAAAAGACACTCTCTCTTTCCTTCCATTACAAATTGGGAAAAGATTACCACTGGCAAGTGGATACTCACCATTATCAAAAAAAGTCATAGTATGTCCTGGAAAGGACTACCTCCCTTCATTGGCATTCCACCTCCTCTCAACAACCACTTAAATCTTCTCCCTCCCATTCTTCAGGAACTACAGTCCCAAAACACCATAGAACCAGTTCCTCCTCAGTTTGTGGGACAAGGTTTCTACTCCAGACTCTTTCTGGTACCAAGAACAGAATGTCATTGGAGACCCATACTGGACCTCTCCCAGCAAAACACCTTACTCAAGGTGCACAATTTCAAAATACTGTCTCTTCACACTCTTCTGCCGTTTATCCTTCCTCAGACCTTTTTAGTAGCTTTGGATATGAATGTTGTGTTCCTGCATATCGTCATATGTCATTCTTGAAGGAAATTTCTCAGATTCTCTTCTAGTTCATCACACATTTAATTTACTGCTTTGCCCTTTGGACTTTCCACAGCCCCGGAGTCCTCACAAAGTGCTATCCCCATGTATAGCCTTTTACAGGACTCAGACAATACAAATATTCCACTACATAGACAACCTGCTAATCCAGGCCTTTTTGTCTCAGATTTTACTGCAACATCTCAAGTTCACTGTCACCCTCATCCTGCAATTGGGATTCACTGTCAGTTTCAGAAAATCTTCCCTTCAGCCAGCTGAAGACCTTCTGTTCTTGGGTTGCAGACTAGATACCAAAAACATGCAGGCCTTCTTACCCCAAGAAAAGGTGCAGAGCATCACATCTTACATCCACTCTTTAACTTCTCTCCAAGCTTATTCAGCCATGGAAATTTTCAGGGCACTAGGATTCATTGCATCAACCACACCATTGCTTCTTTTAGCCATGTTGCATGTGAGGAAAATTTTGTGATTTGTGAAAAAATGTATCGTCCCAACACTCTCATCCCCTGGATAGAGAGATTTCTGTCATGCCTTACCTCAGGAAGGAGATCCTGTGGTGGTTTACACAGGTGAATCTCAATGCCTGCCTTCCAAGGTACATATTCTAAGTCAGGAACTGCACACATACTAGGCTTGGGGGCATGTATGGGAATCCACAAGGTCCAGGATTGTTGGCAGTCCAAACTTGTGGATGGGGACATCAACCTGAAAGAGATGAGGGCTTATTCATTCAGACCTTAAAAGTCTTCTTCCACCTCTAGAAAAAGGACATCTAAGAGTATTCACAGACAACACAACATTCATGTGTTACACAAACAAGCAAGGAGGAACCATATTATACCAGTTATTTCAGATTGCTTGGGTCCTAGCCACCAAGACAGGCAAGTCCCTTCAAGCAATATACATTCAGTCCTAGGACAACATCCTGGCACTCTTTCTCAGCAGGTCCTTCAAAGATCCCCATGAATGGATTGCTCAACAAACAGGTCTTCCTAGACATAGTCCATTGGTGGGGAACACCACAGATCAACTTATTTGCCTTGGAAAGCAAGAAGCAGTTCCCCCTCTTTTGCACCAGGAATCCTTGCCCTTTTGGCTTGACAGATTCTTTATCCATTCAGTGAACGAGGGAGGTTTATTTAGACCTTCCCTCAAATTTCCGTGATACCAATTTTTTTTCTTAAGATCCAAAAAGAAAAAAAATAATACTAATAACTCCCTTTTGGTCAAGACAACATTGGTTCCTTCTTCTCTTTCACTTAGCCAGGACCAATCACTACAAGCTACCCCACAAATTGAACATCACACAAGAGAAAGGCTTATTGCTTTACCACAATATGTCATACCTCAACACAAGCCTATGGTTGATATAACACACTCTGCCTCCTTTTCAGACAGCTGCTGCTTCTACTCTCAGATTTTGTACCTAGAAAACCAATTTGTTGTGACTCTCCCTTCTGCTAGGAAAATCTTAGAACTTCAGGCACTCATGGCTGTTCCTCCTTTCCTTGTTCTCTCTAAGGACAATGTATTCCTGAGTGTTAATATCTTTTATGCCAAAAGTTGTAAATAAGATGTCCCCCCAACCAGACCATCAATCTGCCTGCTTTCTTTCCCAGTACACAGAAAAAGGGTGAAATACTTCTTCATTCCCCAAATGTTCACAGACCACTACAATTCTATATGGACAAGACTGTCTATTCATAAGTCAGACCAACTATTTGTCTTTTTCATGGACTGTAAGCTGGGCTAACCAGCATCAGTGCAAATTATTGCAAGCTGGATTTCTAAGTCCATTTCCTTTTGTTACTCGCACCATGGCAAATCCTTGCCCTCTTGCCCGTAGGCTCACACTACTGGAACAGTAGCCTCTTCTGGGCTTTTTATAAATAGGTACACTCAAGAACTATCCTGGAAGCTGCCACCTGGTCTTCTATGTACACTTTCACTAAACGTTACAAGATTGATGCCTTTTCCAGGTCTAGTGCATCCTTTGCCAGGTCAGTCCTTTCTGGCCTGTTGGACAGCTCTTACCATTCCTAACTGTCCTCCCTTCTGTTCCCTTAAGCATTGCAAATCACTCATCTGCTTGGAATACTGCAACAGTGATTTCAGTCAGGACATAGTACAAGTGTTTAAGAACTCACCATAATGGTAGATGTTCTGCTGATCACTACTGCAGTATTCCTTCTCAATCTCATTCCCCCTTCTGGCCATTTCCCATTCTTCCTTTTCTCTGCTGTCCTGTCTGATAGACCCAAGGACTGAAGAGACCCTCCCTTCTCCTGCTATGCCACTCCTTACTGACTACTTTTCTCTCAGATGTCTCCAGGCTGCTGGCTTGGAGATAGTCTGACAAATTACGCTCAAACATCCACTTATATACTCCTTCTCTTGCAATCTGAGGTCATATGCCAGATGTAGACTTCTGGGAAGGTTTAAGCTTTGGTACCCCAGCCAGACATTAGCAGTGGAAAACCCATCTGTTTGGAATATTGCAACAGTGATCAGTAGGATGTCTACTGTTATGATCATTTCTTACACAACTGTAGTTTTTGTGGAGGGGAGGCAAACATTTGTCAGGATTAATAGTACATTGATTATCCAGAGAGAAGCAAAATGTAAAAAAAATACCACCGTTTGTGGGTCTTGATGAAAAAAAAACAGTATGGTTAATTAGGAGGATATATGAAGGTTTATAGGCAAGAATTAAATTGAGAGGGTTCCTCTCCAATAGGTTGTGCTTGAACAGAGGAACTAAGCAGGAGTGTCCTATTTCCCCTTTGCTGTTTGCTTTATATTTAGAGCCATTGGCAAAGAAAATAAAGAAGTCAGAAATTCAAGGATACATTTGGTATGGTTATGACGAAAGGAGATACTGCCAGCCTAGCTATATGGAATTTTGTAAATAATTATATGTCATTTGTGTATATCAACATGATTTATATAAGATGCTTGGGTTACAACTTTATTAGAACTGTATGTCATATGTATATCAAACTTGTTTCTACAGATGTGTGTTGAAAAAGTGTTTTGCAAAGTGCTTGACATGTATCCACATTGTGCCCTACTGGAATAAAACAGAAATGTACATTTACTGTTGTAACTGTTTAAATGTATATGTTTTAACAGTGGAAACTGGAATACAGGAGGTTAACTTTAGAAAAATAGCTGAAATGAAAATACTTTATGGCAGCTAGAGACAGAATGTCTATACTAGGGAACTTTCTGTATTGCCTTGGAAGTGTTTTATTGTTCTATGACTTCCAGCATCTGCCAAATATCTGAGCCCTTGTCTATGTATTTTTACAGGTAGATGATAAATGCTACCAGCTGCTGTCAGTGGTTGTTTTGGGCCTGGGGACTAGAACTCAGATGACAAGAAATTATGTTGATCTGCAAGCTAGCCCAGCAGCAATATTTGAGCTATTAATTTAAGAAGTCTCTTGTAGAGGGACAGCATTCTGTATTCTGTCTTGGACCTTGTGATAAGATCCATTCACTACATGTCTGCATTAAGTTAACTAGGGTATAGTAATTCTCACATATTCAGTCAGGAATATAGTGAAGCATAGTTTAGATGTTTTCTTTATTTATTTGAGACTGTCCTACAATATTGTTTTAAATATTTCCTGTGGTTTTGAACTCTGATGTCACTGTGAATATATACATAGTATTTTTTGTTCTTTTATTATTTAGTAAATATATTTAAACTTTTCATTGTGGCTGATCTTTGTAAGAAATATTTAAGTTTAGAGTACTTGCATATTTATTTGGTGACAATGTATGGGCTACTCCTAATAGCCTTGCTCTTGGTCAAACTACCATTTGTGTTAATATTGATATTGCACAGTAAGATTGGATGCCCTTTGTTAAGGGCCTTAAAGTAGCTGATAAGAGTTGGCTGGTTACCTTATGGTCTGGGCAAAAGGGGGCATAGCTAGTAAACCTATGCCAGCCGTTCCCATGTGTGTGTTTGTATGTAAATCAAATCTCAAAGATTGTGTGTGTCAGCTACTTGGGCAGGGACATTAAGCATTGGTTGGACAGAGAGGGTGCTGAATGTCTTGGCTTGGCCACTCAAATGAGATCTCAGCTCTATAGCTGTGCCAGTGGGAAGTCTTATTGGGGATCTGGAGAAAGAGGGAGAAACCAGCCCTGTGTGCTCTTAAGGGAAATTGTATTTGCTGTAGAGAGCTGCATCTGGAAATAGTGTGTGTGTGTGTGTGTGTGTGTGTCTATGTATACACGTCTCCCACTGTTGCCAATGGTGAGGATGGGGGCTCCTTGATTACTGGTTAAGTGGCGGGTTGTCATAATGGTAATCAAGAAAATTTGGCTTTATTTGCTTATGATATTATTTTGTGCTTGTTAAATTGAAAAAAGACATCTCTATATTGTAGAACATTTTGAGACAGTTTAAAATCTTTTTGAGATATAAAATTAATAAAGATAAAACAAAGGCTATAGCCAAAATTATGTACCCACATGCAAATTGGTTTAGCAATGCCCATATTTACTGAGGTGTGATAAGATGAAGTATTTAAGAGTATGGATTAAAAAGGCTTCTGTTATGGAAACTAAGGATTTGTGTAAAGAGACTAAACAAAAGGTCATATAATTTCTGAGAAAGTGATAACTGTTTATGGATAGTAAGATGCAAGCATTTAAAATGTTTTAGTCCCTTTAATTTTATATACAAGTCAGGAATATCTTTATCACCCAGAGGAAAAGTTGTGGACAGTAATTAATAAGGAGCTGAATGAATTTATCAGGAAAGGAAGAGGGCAAGAATTAAGTAGGCTAAGTTGATCCTCCCAATAGAACAAGGTGTTTTAGGATTACCTGATTTGAAGGGATGTTTTACAGCTACACCTATAAAGGCTCAAATATGTATCACAAGCAGGTTATAATTCAAAGCGGAAAGGGGTGATGATGATGCAATGGAGGAGTTCAAGAAATAAGGAGAGAGAGCGGGATTTTTGAAACAGATCCTTAAGGAGAATAATAACCATACATAATAACAGGAACAACCATTTTATATTTATGAAGTTGCAGAAGGTATTCTAAGAACTAAGCCAACACAAGAAGCAAGATTTTGCCAATCTGGAAGTAGGTGTAAAGAAAACTGGCAAGAGGAAGCTGGAATTTACTGATGAAAACTAGCAAAGGAACCAAGTATTGGGAGCAAATATCTAGATATGGAAAGGAAATAGAGTGGGATAAGGCCAAGAAGAAGTTTGGACTGCAGGTTAGAGACTACCTTCCCTACCAGGAAATGATGCCAGAGTATAGGCAAAGAGGAAAAGGATAAGGTAGCCCTTAGTGAAAGACCTGCTGTAATACATTGTTCAGTTGAATCTAGAACAGAAGCTACTGTCAAAAAAGGATAATTAGTAAGGCATATAAAATATTGCATGATGATTATTAAGATTCAATCAGAAGAGTTTAGAAAAGATTGAGAAGAGAGATTGGATAAGCAGTTTACAAGGGAACTATTGGAGGACATATGCATGGCTCCCAAGTATACAACAAAGTACGGAAGGTTTAGGATTTCAGCTTGAAAGTATTTGCATAGGTATTTTGTACCCCAAGCAGACATCAAAGAATATCTTCTCAGGAAAATAGCAAATATTTGAGGAGTGACTAGGTAATTTGAAACATGTTTTTTGGCAGTGTAATGAAATGGCACATTTTAAAACCTTCGTACAGAGTACTCTCAGAAATATTGGGGGAGCAAATGGCTGTAACTAAGGAAATTATGCTTTTGAGCTGTGTCACAGGAGCTAAATTGCCTAGACATAGTAATGCCTTACTAAGTTTAGTTATGTTGACTGCCAAAAAAAAACAAAACAGTTGAAATCAAAATGTAAACCAACAGTATTTGAACTACTGAGTATTGTAAAAGAGATAAAAGAACTTGAAGAGGGCTGTTTAGAAAGCTGAAGGAGCAAATTACATAGAATGAATGGAATTTGTGGGAACAGTACATGCCGGATAATGTTTGAGAGGAGTAAAGTTTAAGAGAAGGCAGGAATTGAGCAATTTATGTAATGTTGGACTAATTCAATTGTTATAAAAAAGAAAACCTATGTAATGTGTAATGTAAACAGAAATGTGTTTAATGTTTTTTTCTTTTCAATTAATGTATGTGGGCCTATGTCTTAAAGGAAAACTCTGGGCTCAGCCACAATTTAACTCGACCATTAAACTGCTTCTTTCCCTGTAAACTTATCCCAGGCATCAGCAGTTACCAGAATGCACAAAAAAGTTTGCCAGTTCTACATTTCTGCCTTTCCGTAGCGTAGGGCAGGAAAGCCCATCCCCCCTTCTTTGCTGTCGCATCCTTTCAGATGGAATTGGTCTCCACCTTTGTGACGTACCTTCGGCACAGTCAAATCAGTAGTTCTCTCTCCTGCTGATCCTCCCACACTGTGACATCGACATAATCTAGGCCGGCCCGCTTATCAGCTACTGTAAAGTACTGCATAACTTGTTGTGGAACTCTGTTCCGTCCACTGTTTCCGTCCGGAGTAAAAACAGCATTGGATCAAAATTGCAGGCAAAATCCCTCGGAAACATACACCTTTTGCTATAAGTGTTTTGGTAAGCTCATTTAAGTATTTAGACTGCATACAAATTTCTGCCCACAATTCTGCCGCTAAAGTATTAATATGTATTTTCCCTGTTCTTCCTTAACATTGTGCAGCAAATCTCTTATTAGATATTTCCCTGGTTTTCTTCTCCTGTTTGTTCATTGTGAAATCCATGATATGTAATATCGGCCTCCAACCACTCTGCTGCAGTGTGTGCATGTATGTGTATGAGTGTTTCTGTCTGCATGTGTGCAAGTGAAAACAGTATGTATGTCTATGTATATATGAGAGAGAGGGTAATGCCGGAGAGAAAGAACGGTGCATGTGTGAAAGCAGTATGTCTGTCTGTGTGAATGCAGAAAAGGCTGTGTTTGCATGTATGAGGGAGAGTGAGCAATTTAAGAGAGAAAGAACAGTGCGTGTGTGAAAACAGGATGTACGTGTGTGAATGTAGGAAAGGTTGTGTATGAGAGAGAGTTACCGATCCATGAGAGAATGTGTGTGTGTGTGTAAGCAGAATGTCTGCATGTGTTTGCAAGTATGAGAGATGGGGGGGGGGGGTGCCATGCATCTGGCCATCGGCTTAGGGTGCCAGAAAAAGGAACAGCCATGATTTATTTTTTTCTAATTAGTTTTTCCTTTTACCGAAAGAGCAGGGGGATAGAGCTCTAACTGTAATAAGCTGATTCCTTAAAATGTATTGATTGGCTTATTACTGTGACGTCTTTTTTTTTTTTTTTTTTCTTCTTTTTTTTGTGATTCTGAGGGGGGATGGTGCTGCTTCATAGCACTAGCCATAAATTTCAGCTTCATTTGTGAATGAGAGACGGTGGTGTGTGTAATGCATCTGGCCATCTGCTTAGGGTGCCGGAAAAAGGAACATTCTTTTTTTTTTTTAAATGATTTCTTCCTTTTACCGAAAGAGCAGGGGGATAGAGATCTAAATGTAATAAGCCGTTCCCGATCAGCTTATTACTGTGATGTCCTTTTTTTGTAGTTTTGATGGGCCATGGTGCTGCTTCATAGCACTGGCCATAATTTTCAAACTTGCAGCTGTACTAATTTGACCCCAGTTTCCCAGAAAACAGGATTTTTTAATAAAAAAAAATGGAACAAAAAAATGAAAAATAAATCAGAACGTTTCTGCGAAAATCTTTACAGTTGAGCAGTATGCCGAGCATATTTTGGTGTGTGTATGTATGTGTGTGAGTGTGTTTAGAGTTCTGAATGCATGTGGGTTAGTGAATGAATGTGTGAAAGCAGAATGTGTGGGAGCATGTGCACAGGGTGTACATTTCTGTGTCTGAAGCCCCAGTGGAGACCAGTACTGCCCCAGGAGTGGTAGTTGGGAGGCAGTGCTATTCTGCAGGGTTACACCAACTGCTGAGACAAGTAATGCACACCCTTGCTGATGCCCAATGTATGCAGGACCCTGACTGTGCTACTGGGGATGTGCTGTGGGGTTAGGGTCACAGACAGTCATCAGGAGTTGTTTACTTTCTTTATAAGTAATGGCTCGTGCTGTGATGTCTGGGGAACACATTTGTCATTTGACTGGGAAAGAGTCAAATGGTTGGCAGGCATTGGGAATGAAAAGATTCAAACAAGTTAACCGACTGAGAGGGAGGGCAATTTTTTAAGTGACTGGTTACGTTTAGGGAGAACATCATACTATAAAACATTTACAATGAAAGAGATATAGCTACTACCCATTTGTATTTTCTCTTGTCTGTACTTTGTAACAGGTGTATGATGCTTCTTCGAACAAGCTTTTCTTTGAAACATTTTAAAACTGTGTTGTATGTATTGTCTGGTTTCAGATGGCACATGTTTGCATTTTGCTGGAGCTAATTTAGAGGAGGCTGTCTCTCACCAGTAGTGGTTTTGAATCTGGGTCTAACTAGGGATACAATGTTATCAGCTTCATCTCTCAAAAGTAGCTTTTGCTGCCTGCTTTTATGGTTTGGACGTCACAGGTGAGCAGGGACCCTGATTAACAACTTTGAAAATTAGAGAGGAAAAAGAAAGTTTCAGTGACTGGCAGCATTTGCAGTTACAACAGGTGGCATTGGTGGGTTCTTTAGTCATTGAGGAGAATGACTGCGTATTTTGTTCACTGCTATTTGCAGCTTTTGAGTATATGTACTAGAATGGATTATTATTAAAGGCAGTTCATATTCCATCTTTGGCATTAATACATTTTTGGCTAGGGATTTGTGGGGGTTGGAGTTAGCAAATTTCAGATTTTATTTGCAGAGTTTGAGTTGGCCAGAGGTTTTGGCAATGGTGTCATCAATGTGTTGATGAAGAAAATTGAAGTATGTGGGGTAAGTCTTAGATACTTTTGTTGTAAGACCAGCTGGAGAACATTGCCCTTTAGTTCAGCTATGCACAAATAGGGATTATTTTGAAAACTTGTTTGATGTTCCAAACATCAAATGGCTGGATGTTAGGTCGATAATGAGAACCCTATTTTCAGTTTTTTCAAGTGCATTACTTTGTGAAAGTGGTTTAAAGTTTATGGCAAGATTCTAAAGTTAATGGGCTTTTGAGCCCTTTGTTTGATTTCAAATGAAAGCACTCAGTTACTTTACTTTTTACCCAAAGAGCAGGGGGATAGAGATCTAACTGTAGTAAGCTGATCCCTTAGAATGCATCAGTCGGCTTATTGCTGTGAAGTCCTTTTTGTTCTTGCTGCGGGGGTTATGGTGCTGCTTTATAGTACTGGCCATAATTTTCAAACTTGCAACTTCACTCATTTCACCCCCAATTGCCAGAAAACATTTTTTTTATAAAAAATTGAACAAAAAAATGAGAAATAAATCAGGACGTTCCTGCGAAAATTATTTTCTATGATGCTTTGTGGTTGATATTTCTACTGTTTTTCAGCCACTTCAATATCATAATGTTTGCACAATCCCCAGTGCAACACTCTTGCCGCATTATTATGCCTTTCAGTATACAGTCCTTCTGCCATTGATATGTCACAACCAGCAATGAGGAGTGCGACTATTTCCAATTTTGTTTTACAGAACCTACATTTGTTTCTCACACGTGTTCAGTGGACTTTGTAAACCACCATGTAAGTAGTCCACTATCCTGGGTCACCAATATTAACCTGTCATCTCTTGGTTTGCATTCGTCTCACCATTCCTGCATTCAGTCCTGATTAACATGACATTCTTCCATACATTTTCTATACTTGCAACTATATTTATGCATTTCCCATATTTCTTGCCTTCTCATCTGGTCTTTCGCCTTATTTTCTTTCTTTTGTTTTTTGGCACATTCAGTTGTCCGATTTTTATCTACTTCTGGTTTGATTTCCATTCCTGCTGGACGCCAATATGCTTCTGCTAGACTAAGTAGATTAGTCATCTTAGATTTATTCTCTTCATGTTTCAAAACTTTCTGTACATTTGGGTCTTGTGAGGTGACCAGATATGTGTGCAGTCCCATGGTGGCAGATCTATACATGTAATCAATTTCAAGGAGACCCAAACTTTCTTCGGAAAGGGGAATATGTAAACTTGGTAGGCACTGATTTGTGTAAATCATTTGATGAGCTTGAAGCATCCTTCTTGTTTTCCTGTCTAATCTATCTAGTATGTTTTGGGGCCAGTCAATCACTCCAAAACTGTAAGTTAGGACAGGAAGAGCAAATTGTTTTATAGCTTGAATTTTGTTCCTAAATGTCAACGCTGGTTTCAGGATTAATTATAAGTCTTGTAAGGTATTCCTTACTAAGTTTTATTCGCATTTGTTCCTGTTTCATTGTTGATCGTTCATCAGTTCCGCATTATTTATACACTCCCTCTTGCTCAAGATCTTTTAGATCACATTCTTGTCCCAAACAGATGTTTTCTTGCTGCTGCTAGTTTCATGCTTTAATCGTTGCTTTTGCACATTTATCAAGACCAAATGACATTCTTAGATCATCTGAAAAAAGTTTTGACTACTTGCAGTTGTGCTTTCAATTCCTCATCTGTTGAGCTATATTCTTTTAAGTCGTTGACAAAGTGAAGATGAGAAGTATTTACACTTTGTTGTTTTCTAGGAGCCAAATTATACACATGACCTAAGCTGTTAAGTAAACAGCGTAATGGGTTAAGGGCAAGACAGAATAGCAGCACTGACAAAGGTCACCCTGATATATCCCCCTTTGAATTTTTATCCCTTTTTAAATTTCTCCAAATCTGTTGGGTTTCTAATACCATGACAGCAATGGTCTCCAATCCTAAGTGAAAGTATAATTAGTTCATGAAATTAGTATTGTTTTTAATCTTTAATGTTAGCCAGAACTGCTCATCACAGAACCGGCTATGTGCCCACTAATGACTCCTTCTGCAATTCCTATGCAGCTACATGTATTGGCAGCGTATTTAAATATGATTGTAGACCCATCTTTATAAGACCCATTGCTCCTACTACTATTGGAAGTATCTGGGTATCTTTCTTCCACATTGCTCTTGTTTTGGTTTGCAAGTCCTGATATTTTATGACTTTTGAGTCTCTCTGTCCACAGGGAGCTGTAGTCACTGGATGTGGCTATTTCAATGATCAATGCTACTTTTATCTTCTTTTTCTGAACCACTATAACTGGTTTTCTAGCATGTGATGGGTGCTCCCATGTGATATGGACAAATGAAAGGTTATATGTATTTGCACAATGTAAACACATACTGTTATCTCTTATAAAACACAGAAACACAGCTTTGAATAGTATAGCTACTACAAATATTGTGGTACTCCACAATGCAGCTGAATTTGTTGATAGCATTTTTTATTGAATATATTGATCAGTGTCATCTGCTAATCCAGTCAAAACTGATTTCCAGTACAGACTGTGACCCAAAGGAATAACAAAGATAAGGTAAACTTTACAAAAGCTGCAGTTATTCTGTTTAACATGGCTGACATTATAAGAAATTAAGATGGATGGCATTAGTTACCTATTACACAGACATATATGAAGATACTTACCGTTTTTAAACACTTCAATGCATTAGTGTAGAAACTCCAATACCAGGAGTAAGTAAGACAAGATTAATATCCAAACATGAACATGTCTGAGGCAGAGATAAGGCCAGGAAGAGTAGAAAAAAATAGATTTGATTGGATAATAGATCCTTCAAGCAATGCCTGGAATTGTAAAGCAATGACAATTTGGGTGTTCCTTGCAGAAAGTTAGTAGCTGAGATGGACACTGGTGAAACCCCCTGTGGTCAATTTACTGTTATCCATCCATTTGTCTCCATAGTGTTTGAAGATGGCCAAGGAGGTGTTCTGTTTGACATGAAGTGGGAGTCCATTCCAAAGGTGTGGTAACCTCTGGGAGACAAATCTATCCCTCCATCGGGTCCAATTAGTGTTACATACCAGGTTAAGGTCTTTAAAGCAAATAACCTGTGTACTGTTTCACTTGCGCATATGCAGGATTTCCAGTAAAGCAGGATCAAAGCTTGCTTTCTATGCAAGGCATACATCACTTCTGAGTTGTCTATATTAAACAGAATAAAGTGACAGTGATTTCAGATGATCCAGATAGGACAGATGCTGAAACATTTGCATTTTTTTGTGAGTAAACTCTGTGATCTCCTCAGTTACTGCTGGAGAATGTATCATTGGCAAGGTACATACCAAAATGGGTGTTGTACTCAATTATTGACATGTTGAGGGAAGAGTACAAAGAGGATATAACTTTTTTTCTGGATACAATGCCCTTACTTATGTGATGAGCAATACAGAATGCCCTTCTTACCACTTTGAGGACAAGGTGATCAAAGGTAAGGTTCCTGTCAACCTGTGTGTCCAGGCCTCTCAACATTTGAGTGTGTACTTAGTGTTATTGATGTGGTAGTTAGCAGGAACATCACACATACAGAGACTGCTGATAATACAATCTTTTGCACTGAGTTTAAGGCCATGACTTTGGCACCACTCATTTTTTTTGTAAGACCCTCTTGTAAGAAGTTGACATTGTTTGGAGATTCTATGACTGCATCCAGTTTGCAGTCATAAGCAAAGTTTGTCTGCCACAGACCTTTAGTTTTAGCATGTAGTTCGGAGAAATAGTTTCCAAACAGTAGAGATCCCAGGACTGATCCCTGTAGAACACCACTGGCTACAGGTCTACTGTTGGAAGTGGAGTCCTTAGTCACCCATATAATGATATAAGGGTTGACACCAACCTGGGTGAGTTTGTCAATGATGCCTGAGTGGGGGATAGTGACTAAAGCCTTGGCTAGGTCTAGATAGGCTATATGCAAAGATTTCCCATCGTCCAAGGCCTTGGACTGACTTGACTAAGTCCACCAGGTTTAAAAGGCAAAATCTCCCTTTGACAAATCTAAACTGAGTACAGTCAGGTGTGTGGAGATTACCTATATCCTTGGTGATGATAAGGTCCATGATGATTCTCACCATTGCTCTGCAGATAAGGCTAGTCAGGCAGATAGGTATATAGTTTGTGGGGTCAGTGGAAGCACCACCTTTATGCAAGGGGATAGCGGTGGCTATTATACATTCAGTTGGTATGAAGTTGGTGCTTTGACTATAATTGAAGAGAGTGCCCAGTGTTGTTGCTAATTCTCGTTTGAGTTCAAGCAGGACTCAACCTGGGATGTTATCAGGTCCCACAAATGGTGTGTTTTTTGCCATAGAGAGGGTGTGTATGACCTGCTCTTTACAGATACAAGGTACAGGACAGTCTGTGGAGGTGTCATGGGGTACTTGTGGTGGGGACAGGGGAGTGAAGTTTTCACAACAACTGTCTGCTAATAGGTTAGCTATATCCACAGGGTCAGTATATGTGGTATCATTAACTCTCAGTTTGGCACAAATCTGGGCCTTTCTTTTTAGGCTAAAGATTTAACTAAAGAATGCCTTAGGGTTGTCCTTAGTTGATAAATGCACTCGTAGTTTGCTTTCGAGGACTTTGAAAGACGTCACATTTGCTTGTGCCAGTTGAGGAGGGAGTGTTTTCAGTTTAGGGCTTGCTTCCTCTTACTGTTAGACAGCAAATTCTTCCTCTTATTGTAAAGCCTGTTAATGGCTGTTATCTACCGGCCAGGTTTGTTTTTCCTTGAGGAATTTGTTTTGCTCCTATCAGGCACGGCCACTTCAATGCATTTATACAGGTGTTTGTATCAAGCTTTGATGTAAAACTTGTCTTAGCTGCCGGTCCCATCTGGGGGGGGGGAGGTGCTCTAAAGCTGTTATTCCCCCTCCCGTAAGAAATTATAGTCTATTTTGGAAAAGTGTTTGTTTTTACTGGGGGGGCAGGTGTGATAATTACTGCGAATGATACTGCTTTGTGGTCACTTCTCACTAGGCAAGAACTCAGAGTGGGGGTGCTACAGAACTCCCTCACATTGGTAAGCACAAGAGTCAGGATGTTGCCAGGCCTTGTGGAGGTGTCAACCTGCTGGTTAGGGCATAGCAGTTAACGAAGTCAAGGAACCTGTGGGCACGTGACTCCTGACTGTGCTGAATGCTTTGAAGGGAAGGCAAGAGAAATAATCCTCATTCATTGTAAGCGTTGATAGGCTTTTTTCAGAGACTTCATGTAGACCAAGGCATATGCTTCTGTGGTGGTCAGATAACTAGACAGAGAGTCTAACACTGTACTGCCCCAGCAGGGTAAGCATGTTTGAACCCACAGCAGGAATACATGTCCTACTGATAGTCATGTATAATCTTTAGAAATAAAAATTATATATATATATATATATATATATATATATATATATATATATATATATATATATATATATATATATATATGTGTGTGTGTGTGTGTGTGTGTGTAATATATACAGTGGATATAAAAAGTGTACACACCCCTGTTAAAATGCCAGATTTTTGTGATATAAAAAGATGAGACCACAATAAATTATTTCAAATATTTTCACACCTGAAATGTGACTTATAACCTGTGCAATTCATTTGAAAAACAAATCTGTGTGGGAAAAAATATATAAAAAATAAAAAACATACAATGTTATGTGGTCCTATCTCGCCTACATTTCTTACTCACGGGTTCGTAGCCGAGAATCGGCTCCGACTCGGCCAAATTTCTCTAGCACAAAGTCTCTAATTGGCTGGGCTAACCCGGTATCCCAAGATGCACCTCGCCCTAGCCCCAGATCTCATTTGCCGCTCGTAGAGTTAGGACGTGGTCTTGCTTGGCTGTGGCTAAGTACCTTTTCAAATACTTTTTCTAAGTATTTTAGCAGTCTGTGATTTTACAAAAGCTATTTTAATAGCTAGTTTTCTCCTTGTCTAAGTTTCATTGTGAGTGTTAGTGAGATTGGGTGTTTATGGTATCCCTTTGTTTGGCGGGCTAGGCCTGTTTAAGTTAGAGGACCTAGTCCTCTCCTATGTTGTTTTTCTGGTGTTAAATCTGTAGTTGGATTTGTTCTTGTCTTTCCCTGCTACTCCAAGAAACATTTGATTTAGAGTTCCTTGGCCGTTAGTGGTGTTTATTTTCCCGCCTTCCTCTTGTGTCGTGGTCGGTTGACAGTGTGCTGTTATTTTTTACCATGTCTAAAGAGCAGAAGGAGCATAAACCCTCCGGGTTTAAAAAGTGTACTAACTGTGGCTACAAAATGTCTATTATGGATGGCTATGCTATCTGTGTGTATTGTCTTGGTGCTATTCACCTGCAGGAGTCCTGCAGTTTCTGCCACGCTTTTAGCGCGAGGGTACTGCAGGAAAGAAAAAATAAACTAATTTTGAAGGGCCTGATTAAGCCCTCTTTTGAGGAGTCCTTAGATTCTTCTTCTTCTTCCAGTCCTAAATCTAAGCCTTCCAAGGCCAAGAAGAGATCTCTGGCTCCATCTGCTTCCTCGGAGCCCCCGGAGAAGGTTAAAATAGTGGTTGCTGCCTCCTCGGCTTCATTGTCCTTGGGGCCGCAGGAGATGGTCTCGATTATGGATACTTCCTCCTCGGCTCCATTGTCCTCTGGGCCGCAGGAGAAGGTTTCGATAGGGGATACTACCTCCTTGGCTCCATTGTCCTCGGGGCCACAGGAGGTATCGGTGGTGCTGGAGTCGACCTCGGCTCCGATATTATTGGAGCCTATTCGGAGCCTGTCACCCAGTGTCAGGCATGTGTCTCTGGGTAGGAGATCCCGATCTCCTTCTATTTCCTCCAAATCCTCTAGACTGTCTGATTTGAATGTGGATAGGTTGGTCCAGAGGCTCCTGCAGTCGCCGGTGCTAGCAAAACTGTTCTCGGCTCCGACCCAGTCGGCTCCGGAGCCAGTCCCCATTCTGGTACCTGTGATTCCTCCTCCGAGCACCCATGTGTCGTCGGAGCCGGAGTGCTCCGTGCCGAGTGATGTTCTTGTGTCGGCTCCGATACTCCATGTGAGTCTGTCGGAGCCGGCGTCTGATCCAACCATGTCGGTTCCATCCTCTAGTTTCGGTACTTGGGTTTCCTCAGTCGGACCCGAGGGGGATACCTCGGGACTACTGTCGGTTCCGAGCCTCCCTCTAGGTGCTTCAGCTCAGGGAATCCCAACTCCGATTGTGGTCTCGGAGACAGGTCGGTCCTCGGATTCGGGGGGACCTGCCTTCGAGGCCATGAGGAGCGCACTGGCCAGATCATCAGTTACATCACCTGGATCATTCACTCCGTCCCCTTACACCCCGGCTACAGCCTCTGATGCCCCCCTATCCTTGGATGGCGGAGCCCGAAGGTCTGGGGATACCCCCTTGAGTGGTCCCCTACTTTCTGAGGGCCCCTCAGAGTCCGTGCCTGAGGAGCCCCCTAGTAAGAAGTTGTACAAGAGGAAGCACATAGACTCCCAGGATGAGTCCCTCACTTCTGATACCGACTTCGAGGAGTCAGAGGGGTCCCCCAAGTCGTCCTCCGATGATGTCTCTTTCTCCGACATTCTGGAGATTTTGAGACAGAGAGGCGACTGGCCTTCCAAGACCCCCTCTGAGGAGGAGTCGGTATTCCTCAAGGCCTTCGGAGCTCAACCCTCTGCTCCTGGGTGTCTCCACCCTTCGACGAACTCCTGGACTTGATTTGTCGAAGGGTGTGGGAGAACCCTGATTCCGTGGAACCGGTGCCCAGACGTCCAAACAAGTTTCTGTCGGCTCCCCCGGGCAAAGAGTTCCTTACCAAAGGGGTTTCGGTAGATGCCTTGGTGGTGGCGGCCGCCACTCAGCAGGAAGTTGCAGAGGCTTCTTCTTCAGTCCATCCTCCTAACAAGGAGTCCAGGAGTATGGACCGGTATGGGAAGCGTACCCTGTCTTCGGCGACCTTTACCTTACGGTCGTTGAATTACCTCTGTAATTTCACTCTGCTCCAAAGAGATCTCCTGAAGGAGCTAGGAGATACTCTGACAGGTAACATGCCTGAGGCGGTAGCTCAGACTGTTAACGCCCAGTTGTCTACCCTAGGTTCCATTGTCAACTCGTCTATGAGGCTCATATCTTATGCAGCCGAAGGGGCAAGTAGGGCAGCTAGCTCAGGCGTAGCTCGTAGAAGGCAAGCCTGGATGCGCCGGTGTTATTTCGCGAAGGCCTTTAAGTCTTCCTTCACTGACGCCCCCTTTGATGGGTCCTCTCTGTTCAGACCCAAAGTGAAAGACACCCTCACCAGATGCGAACAGGAGGGAAAGACCCTATCTGCTGTAGGGGCCCGTTTTTCTCTCCCTTCTAGGCCTTATCCCAAGGCTCAGAGAGGAGGGAAAATGTGGTTCAAAATGTCTCAGAGGTCCTTTCCCGCAGCTCTAGGTGAGTCCCCCTCCAGAGGCAGGGGGGGGGATTATTCCGGAAGACGCCGTCCTAGAGGCAGAGGAGGCCCCCGCAACTCGGGAGACCGCAATTCCTTTCGCAGTTCTTCCTTCCAGCGTTCCTGAGGCGTTGCCCGACTGTGATATTCCGGAGCCAGTAGGGGGCCGAATTTCATTGCATCCGGAAGCCTGGGAAAGCATCAACCAGTATCGTTGGGTGCTTCGAATAGTTACCAGAGGTTACACTGTTCCCTTTGCATCGACATCCCCCCCCCCAATCAGAAGGATCCCAGAGGTCCCACCCAGTCAACGGGATCAAGCAGCACTAGAAGTTGCAAAGCTGCTAGAAAAAGGAGTCATCCAACCAGTCCCCTCAGACCATGTCGGATCAGGAACTTACGACTCTTTTTGGTGCCGAAAAGAACAGGGGACCTGAGGCCCATTCTGGATCTCAGTCGACTGAATCACTGCGTTCTGAAGTCCAAGTTCCGGATGGTCACATTTCAGTCCATTTTCCCACTGCTGGAGAAAGGAGTATGGATGTACTCCATCGATCTCAAGGATGCCTAATACCACATCAAAATGGAGAAGGCATCCAGGAGTCATTTACACTTCCGGTTAGGAGCCAGTCACTTCCAGTTTTTTGCCCTGCCCTTTGGTCTCACCACAGCCCCCAGGGTGTTTACCAAATGTTTGGCAGTGGTGACAGCTCACCTGAGACATCTAGGATTCCAGGTGTTTCCGTATCTGGACGATTAGCTTCTTGCCGCCCCCACCAGGCATCTGCTCGCTCAAGCCAGGGAGACGACCATCTCACTTTGCCAACGTCTAGGAATTACTTTGAACTGGGAAAAATCTGTCTTGCAGCCCTCACAGCGTGTTGTTTTTATAGACGCAGAGCTAGACTCTATTCAAATGCGTGCCTTTCTGCCACAGGACAGGATAAGAGTGTTGCAGTCTCAGATCCACGCACTGTTGCCCCTCAGAAATGTTCAGGCCAGGTTAGTTCTTCAGCTGTTGGGATCCATGGTCTCCACCATCATGCTGGTACCTCTGGCCAGGTTACACATGCCGGTTCAGTGGTCCTTTCAGAAGCTTCCTCTTTCCCACCTGATACTTCTCACGGAACAATGCAAACAGGATCTCCTCTGGTGGCTATACTCCTCCAATCTGGACAGAGGAAGGAGCTTGATTCCTATGTCTCCAGTGGCCACGGTGACCACGGACGCCTCCCAGATGGGATGGGGGGGCATTATTTAGGCAGGACGGTCCAAGGCACCTGGCAAGATCATGAGGTACACTTGCACATCAATGTTCTGGAGATGAGAGCAGTGTTTCTGGTGTTGCAAGCACTCCAAGACTCTCTCTACCTTGGGGAACGATTGCAATTCACTCGGACGACATGTCCATAGTGTGGTACCTGAACAAGCAGGGGGGAACCAAATCTTATCCCCTCTGCAGAGAGGCCATGCGAGTGTGGCAGTGGGCAGTATCTTCCCAACGGTTTCTGGTAGCAACGCACATTCCGGGGAAGTCCAACATGATAGCTGACAGGCTAAGCAGAGCTATTCTGATGCCTCACGAATGGTCCCTGAACAACCGTGTGGTGGTTCAGATCTTCAAAAGGTGGGGTCAGCCTTGCTGCGATCTCTTTGCCAGCCCCCTCAATGTCAAATGCAGCAAGTACTTCACTCTGATCCCCCCACAGGGGGAGTCACCCAGGGACGCTCTAGCTCACGATTGGCCCCCCCGGTCTGGTCTACGCTTTCCCTCCGTTTCCTCTGTTACTAAGAGTGATACAGAAAGCCATATACTTGGGAAGCAGGATGATCCTTATTGCTCCACACTGGCCTTGACAAGTATGGTTCCCTTTTCTTCAAAGGTACGCACTGGACGGTCCGTGGACTCTGGGCCCAGTGCCGGACCTCCTGATTCACATGTCAGGACAACTTCATCCATTCCTGCGAACTCTCAGGTTGACAGCCTGGCTGCTCCACTTCCGTCGCTAGTCAGACGACATTCCTTTTCATCTGAAGTGGTGCACATCTTGTCTTCTTCACATAAGTCTTCCACCAGGAAGATTTATTCCAGCAAATGGAGGAGATTCTCTGTTTTGGCTCAGGCCCAAGGTTTGGACCCCTTCACAGCCCCAATTCTGTCAGTCTTAGATTTTTTAGTCATGTTGTTACATCAGGGCTCCGCGCCCGCCACCATTAAAGTACAGTTGGCGGCAATTTCCAATTTTCACACATCTTACGAACCCTCTCTTATGGGCCACAAACTCTGTAAAGCCTTTCTAAAAGGCGCTTAGTTACTTCGTCCTCCTGTTTCAGAACCTGTACTGCCATGGGACCTGAACCTTGTGCTATAAGCTATTACGTCACCACCCTTTGAACCGGCTGCCACTTGTGACTTAAAGTTCTTATCTTGGAAGATGGCTTTTCTGATAGCAATTACATCGGCCAGGAGGGTATCAGAACTTCAAGCTTTGTCCATTAAATCTCCGTATTTGATCTTTCATAAGGACAGAGTTTCCCTGAGGCTTAACCCTTCCTTCCGAAGGTGTCATCCACTGTCAATCTCCATCAATCTATTGAGCTACCAGTGTTCTTTCCGAACTTTTCCAATAAAGCAGAGTTCAGGTTTCATCAGTTGGATGTGCACAGACAACTGAGATTTAATTTGCATAGGACTAAGCACGTTAGGAAATCTGATCAACTGTTTGTGTCCTTTTCAGAAAACAGGGCAGGTTGTCCTGTTTCCAAGTGCACAATTTTTAAATGGATCAAAGATTGTATTTCATTCATCTACTCGTCAGCAGGCAGAACTTTACCCTTTCCCGTCAAGGCTCATTCTACCAGGGCTATGTCTACATCAATAGCTTTCCATGTTAGGCTTTCCTTGGGTGATATTTGTGCTGCGGCCACTTGGGCCTCTCCCAGCACTTTTATTACTCATTACAAGCTGGACGTGGCTTCTAGGGGCCGGGCTTCCTTTGGTTCCACGGTTCTCAGGAGTATCTTCCTATGAGCCTCCCAGGATAAGAGGTACTGAGGACGCTGTCCCGTGAGTAAGGAATGTAGGCGAGATAGGACCACATAACATCAGTTAGTTATGTACTCACCATAACGATCAATGTATGTGGTCCATCTCGCCTACATTCCTACGCACCCTCCCACCTGCCCCCTTCCTAGAGGATTTGGAGGAATATTAGCTCCGTGGACCCTTCAAGGTCAGTTAATTTTTTCCCTTATCTGGCTGGAATTTTTTCCAGTGTTGATTGAGTATGGGTTATGATTGGTATGATTGCAAACAAGATCTGGCGCTAGGGCGAGGTGCATCTTGGGATACCGGGTTAGCCCAGCCAATTAGAGACTTCGTGCTAGAGAAATTTGGCTGAGTCGGAGTCGATTCTCGGCTCCGAACCTGTGAGTAAGGAATGTAGGCGAGATGGACCACATATATCGATCGTTATGGTGAGTACATAACTAACTGTTAGGCTGGTTGCATAAATGTGCACACCCTTAAACTAATACTTTGCTGAAGCACCGTTTGATTTAATTATAGCATTCAGTCTTCTTGGATAGGAGTCTAGCAGCATGGCACATTTTGGGTTGGCAATATTTGCCCACTCTTCCTTGAAAAGCACTCCAAATGTGTCAGATTGCAGTGGCATCTGTGGCGCACAGCCCTCTTCAGGTCACCACACAGATTTTCTATTGGATTTTGGTCTGGGCTCTGCTTGGGCCATTACAAAATGCTTGGGGTCATTGTCGTGTTGAAAGGTGAAATTCCTCTTTGTCTTCAGCTTTCTAGCAGATGACCAAAGGTTTTGGGCCAAAAGTGGCTGGTGTTTGGAACTGTTTATAATTCCCTCCACCTTGACTAAAGCCCCAGTTCCAGCTGAAGAAAAGCAACCCCAAAGCATGATACTGCCCCCACCATGCTTCACCGTGGGAGTGGTGCTGTTTCGGTGATGCGAAGTGTTGCATTTGCGCCACGCGTACCTTTTGGAATTGTGGCCAAAAAATTCAACCTTGGTCTCATCAGACCATAATACATTTTCCCACGTTCTTTTGGGAGACTTGATGTATTGTTTTGCAAATTTTAGTCGGGCCTGGATATTTTTCTGTATAAGAAAAGGTTTCCATCTTTCAACCCTACCCCATACTCCAGACTTATGGAGAATACGGGCGATTGTTGTTACATGTAGTACACAACCAGTACTTGCCAGAAATTCCAGCAGCTCCTTCAGTGTTGCTGTCAGTTTGTGCAGTGAAGTATGCTTTTGGATCACTGGATGCAGTATGCTGGAGAACTTAGAGTAAGATGTGCAATATTCCAAAAAGCCAGAGCATGGCCTGGTACAGTGACTTGTACAAAGGTAGACAGGAAAATTATGAAGGGAAAATTGACAGACTGTACTCATGACACTGTAAATAGCAATTCAGTCCTGTGCGCTTGCTTCCTGACTTGATAAGAATATTTAGTGCAACTGCGATTTGGATGCTGCAATCCTCAATTTACTTAAGGTTACAAGCCTCCTAAATGGTGTTTCATGGAAATTTCACACATTTCTTTCTTAGTTTTGGGGAGACCGTAGCATAAGTTGTAATGTGAAAATATAAGAGAGACTGTTTGGCTGAGTAGTGTGTCTGTTGTACATTAACAACTCAGTAGTTGAGCAGTGTAACATTGTGATTGAATATGTGCACAAAGACAGGAGTGGCTCAAAGAAAAATTACTAATTCAGTTTAAGGAATAGAGAATTGCCAAATAGTTTATTGTTGAATTTGAGAAGATCATATTAAGTTAAAAAAATGCATTAGTTATATGCATAATGCAAGTGATATCCTAAAATATCCAGTAGCCCCCCCCCCAAAAAAATATATATATTTCACTGCATTGACTGTAGAATAAAGTGAGTTTTCAATACATTCTTTTACTGTGCCAGTATCATGGAGTCAGGTTTGCAAATTCTGTTTTGCTGTAATTTAAAAAATGTCGAGCTGAGTAGAATGCCTGTAAATTACAGAAACTGCATGTCACAAGGCAGCTGTTCTCCAGAAAGAAATGGGAAAGCAAAAATAAGTTAACAGAATAATGTCTTGTAGACATAATTAGGGGCAAATCAAAAGACACTATTAATAAAACACACTGAAATAATCAATAATTTTCTGAAACTTGCTTCCAAAAATTAAATTGAAATTGTTTAAATAAATCTTGCTGCTGGTAAAGTAATTAAATAAATATATAATTCTTATCTAGAGAGAGAGGGGATTTGAAATGCTTTATGGGAAAGAGAAAGGTTTGAAGCAGAAGATCACGTTGATATATCAAGCCCCATCGGTAGCCATGTTATGGTAAACAGGCTAAAATTACAAATAAAGCACTTAGAGCGATTTTCAGGGGTTAAAATGGGTCAAGAAACAAAGATGGACCGAAAAAAAAAACATATTTAATAAAGGTGTTTTTTAAAACACAGCATTTCTAAGACCCTTGAGACGTACTTATTTTTTTTTCAGTAGATATCTTTGTTAAATTATCGTGTATGATATAGGCAATCTTACATTTATATAAATGAAAAACAAACAACATTGACACTACTTTAGTTGCAGAGAGTATACATCACAAACACCATAGAAACAACTGTAGTTGCAAACATTATACCGCACTTGTAATCAATCCAGTTAAGCATTATATGGCTCATTCAAATCCTGCCTCATAAACCTCGTTCCTTCTCTGCATATATTGCTCCCACAATTCCCATTTTTTCCCTTGTAGTTTTCTCTTTCCCTTTTCTAAAGTCCCAATTCTGGTTGCTTTCTCTCTTACTATATTAACTACTTCTAGTAAAGCTAGTCTGGACTTTGATTTGCATTATCTAGTAATTGCTTTTTTGGTAGTCACCATAATTGGACTCAGCAAGGCTTTACTATGGGCAATTCCAATTCTGTATTATAGCTCAAAAAAAATCATCTCCCCGGTCAATCCAGTCTGCTCACCTGGCATCTCTGACGGAGCAGTCTGCAGGAAATCCCCAAAGTCTGCCAGCTCATTACACTCCCAAAAAATATGTTCCCATCTACCTCTTTCTTGCCTGTCACACTTCCAACATTTGCTATCCACCTGAGGAAAAATTCCTTGGAGTCCACTTGGGGTATAAAAATACCTATGTAAACATTTCCAGGCAAAGACCCTAAATCTTCTAGACTTTGTTGTTTATTTGAGAGATATGCATATATCCCTCATTGTCCCTTTTTGAATTGCTTATCCAATCTCTCTTCCCAATCCTTTCTCCTCTGATTGATTCTTATAATTATCATGCAACATTTTATATGTTTTACTAATTATGCCTTTTTTAATGGCAGCTTCCCTTCTAGATTGTATTAAAAACTCTGCCAGTGCTGGTCTTTCATTTAGGACTCTTCCCCTATTTCTTTCTCTTTGCCTATTCTCTGATATCAATTCTTGATAAGGAAGGCAATCTCTGACCTGCAATCCAAATATAGTCTTGGCCTCTTCCCATTCTATTACCTCTTACTTTCTAGTTATTTGCTCCCAATACCTTTGTTCCTTTGGTAGTTTTTTCCAATAAATTCCAGCCCCCTCTTGCTACTATCTGTATCCTTAACCACAGTCAGCCCTATTGGTAGAATCTCTTTTCCATTCTCATGCTGGTTTAGTTCTTAGAATACTCCCTGCTGTTTTATGAATATAATACTCTGTATGATTTTTTTGTTCTCCTTAAGAGTCTGCTTCCAAAATCTCAATCTTTCCTTATTTCTTGAGCTTCCCCTGTGTTAGCATTCCTTTCCACTTTGAATTATAATTTTCTGCTTGTACTATGTATAAGAGCCTTAACTATGTTGCTCTAAAATACCCCTTCAGATTGGGTAATCCTAGTCCGCTTTGTTCTATTGAAAGAATCAGCTTATCTCACTTGACCCTTGCTGTCTTCCCTTCCCAGATAAAATCTTTCTACTCTTTTTTTAATTGCTGTCCACAACTTCTCCTCTGGTTGATAAAAATATGCCTGACCTGTGTATAAGACTAAAGGGACTAAAAACATTTTAATTGCTTGTATCTTAGTATCCATATCCATATAACAAAGCTTCCAGTTTCTCAATTTTTGTATTATTAGTATTTTCCCACATATCCTTAGCTGCCACAACAGAGTAATTTCTAATCCACACTCCTAAATACTTCATTTTATCATGTCCCCATAAATATGGATATTGTTGGTCCAATTTGTGTTTGGGTACATAATTTACCGCTATTGCCTTTGTTTTAGGTTCATTAATTTTTGTATCCCAAAAAAATCTGAAACTGTCTTATAATGTTCCACAACACTGTAGTGTCTCTTTCTGGTTTTGTCATGTATAAAATAATGTCATCTGCAAGCAGAGCCAGTTTTTCCTGACTACCATATCAATTATAACCTTGAATTTCTTAGTCCCTCATTTTCTTTGCCAAAGGTTCTAAATATAATGCAAACAACAAAGGGGAAAGCAGACAACCCTGCCTGGTTTCTCTACTCAAGCAGAAGTTATCAGATAGGACCCCACCTACTTTAATTTTCACCTCCGATCCCTCATATATACACCTAATCAACCTTATAATTGTATCAGGGAAAGCAAATTCTTCCATTGCCTTGCTCATGAAGTCCAAGTCTACTGCATCAAATGCTTTATCTGCATCAAGACCTATCAATAACAGTGGTATTTTCTAACATTCTGATTCCCTCTGGATCATCAATGTTCTGTTAATATTGTCAAATGTTTGCCACCCCTCCATGAAACCACACTGATCCATATCTGTCAATTTTGGTATCACTTTTGCCATTCTTTTAGCCATTATAGACATAAACACTTTGTAATCATGGTTTAGGATTGAAATGGGCCTGTACGAAAATTGATCTTTACCCTCTGTAGGTATTACCATTACCACTGCTTTTTTCCAGTATGCTGGTACTTGTCCTTCTCTTAAAATACTGCTAAAGAAAACCTTCCAGATCTTTATCAGTTTTTCCCTCCTAGCATCCAAACTTCCACAGGAGTACCATCTATCATGGGGACTTTCCTAAGTTGTTATGCTAAAAGTTGTTGTGCTCTAAAATTATCAAAAAAACAGTTGCTTGACAACAATCTTTCTAAATTTGTGCATGTTATCTAGGTAATCCCTTATTTTCTAAAGACAACAAACTGGAGCGAAATGACCTCAGTAAAATGACATTTCCAAAGGCACACAAAAGAGTTATTCAACTCAATAAAAATAGCGTTCCAAAGGCACTGAAAGGTTATTCAACCCAGTAGAAACAAAAGTTCACACTTTTCCAGTCCAGTAACCACGCACAACGACATATAATCCAAACGAAATATTTATTTGAGCTAGCAAACAGTCCAAACGAAATATTTATTTGAGCTAGCAAACAGTGCCAAACGAAATATTTATTTGAGCTAGCAAACAGTCCAAACGAAATATTTATTTGAGCTAGCAAACAGTTCCAAACAAAATATTTATTTGAGCTAGCAAACAGTTCCAAACAAAATATTTATTTGAGCTAGCAAACAGTTCCAAACGAAATATTTATTTGAGCTAGCAAACAGTCCAAACGAAATATTTATTTGAGCTAGCAAACAGTTCCAAACGAAATATTTATTTGAGCTAGCAAACAGTCCAAACGAAATATTTATTTGAGCTAGCAAACAGTTTGGATCATTTGGATTATATGTCGTTGTGCGTGGTTACTGGACTGGAAAAGTGTGAACTTTTGTTTCTACTGGGTTGAATAACCTTTCAGTGCCTTTGGAACGCTATTTTTATTGAGTTGAATAACTCTTTTGTGTGCCTTTGGAAATGTCATTTTACTGAGGTCATTTCGCTCCAGTTTGTTGTCTTTATATATTAACACTTGTTTTGAAACCAGGAGCGTTCATCTCTTAACAGGAGTTTTTTACGTTGTTTTTACCAATCCCTTATTTTCTGTTTAGCATCCTGCAGTTTTTCCTTTTCTTGGTCTGAGAGATTCCCCCTATTTTGCAATACTTCAACATTTGTCAGTCCCTCTAAATAATTCTTGTTACTTCTTAACCATATCTCCCTTTCCTTTATTTCCACCATAATTTTAAACTCCACTTTAATTTTATCCCACTCCCTAACTATATATTCAGAGTAAATTTCTATCTTTAGTAGTTGCTCCAGAATTAATTCCAAAACCGACAGCTTAAATTCTTCTCTTTTCAACCGATAGGTGGGAGGCCACCAGTGTCTCATTTTTATTTCATTATCTTATATGTTTATTTTAGTTATTATTGGTGCATGATCTGAAATAGTTATTGGGTACGTTTCAATACCTTCAATTAAATGCACATGTTCCCGTGAGATATATAAATTCTATCTAGCCTAGCCCAGTTTTTGTATCTTGGAGAATAAAATCTAAATTCACTCCAAACTCCTAGTACTGAATTCACATCTTCCATGCCAAATATTTTCATAAATGTATTCAAAAATCTACCCTCCTTTGTTATATTTTCCCTTCTAGGACCCCCAAACACATCTTCACTGTTGCAAACCAAATTCTAGTCTCCACCAAGCTGATTATTTCTCCCAGAATTTTCTTAAGCTCCATCATAGCAGTTTTCGGTGGAATGTGAATGCATGCCAGTGTAATCCTCCTCCCTTGCCAGTAGTCCCTTAGTATTATGTATCTTTCATTATTATCTTTTTTCCCCTCTTCTATCACTATTGGAGCTTATCTTGCAATAAATATAGGTACTTCTCTTTTCCTTTGTCCCTGATATTCTGCTGAATAACCATCCTGAAAACCTTTCTTTATCAAATTGACATGTTTGGTTCTATCCAGATGTGTCTCCTGTAGCATAGCTACTTGCACTCTGGATTTTTAATATACTTCATTATTCTTTCTATTTGATATTTCTCTGTAAGACCATTCAGATTGAAACACATTATAGAAAGCATCATTTTCTTATATAGTTATTATTATCAATGTATTATGTGTAACTGTTTTATTGTTAAATGTCTAGTTCCAACTTTTTTGTTACATGCATAGACTGTTTGGGCTTTTATACAGTTGTTTCTTGTCATATCCATTTGAGCCTATGTCACATCTTACATAACTTTTATTTTTTGAAAGCACTCAAACAGAACCAACAACCCCCCCAAAAAAATATTAACTTCAGATATTGAAGTTTTTGTTTCCTAATACGAACAAAATTCTAAGTTGATAGTCACACAGCCAGGCTGGAGTTAACCAAAAAGAAAGGTTAGTCATGCTGAGATGCATGATAAAGCTTGTGCTGTTAGTAAGTGCTATTTGATTTTGTCCATCTTTATTGCTCTCCCCAGCTGAGAAAACACTTAAATGATTTCAGTAAACACTTTCTTCAAGCCATTTCTCTTTGTCAAATTGTCTTCTAGTGACATGCAAACCAGATACAAAACTGCTAAGGAAACCTTGTTTACCATCAAAAAGCCTTATAATATTCAGTATTGTTTTTCATTTACATGCTTTGTAATAAACTTATTATTGGATAATACCTAGGGTCTTAACCCAGTCATTTCCCCCATGCAAGCATGGGAAAAAGCACACTGATTGTTATTTTATCATACTATCTTAGCCAGACTCTTCCTCTCTTTCCCCTTCTTTTTTTCATTGCAGTGCCTACATTTCTTAAAACTGAACAAAGAAAAAGAGAAGAAAGGAGAGAGAAAAAAAGCACCTGTTTATATTATTATCTCCATTGCAACTCAAAAGAAAACTGAGAAAACTGTCTAATTGGTTTTGTCTTATCTTTAAAGCTCTCCCAGTTGGGAAAACCCCTGATTACTTTCAGAGAACATTATGTTCTAGCCAATTTCTCTTTTTTTTTTTCTATCAGCCAATCCCCTTCCACCAGACTGTCTGTAGTTTCTCTTTATCAGACTGTCTCTATGGAGACGTGAGAACCAGACAGCCATTTTCTCTTTATTAGCTTGCTTCCATGGAAACATGAAGTCCAGGTGCAGAATTGCTGCTAAGTATACATGCATTTGCTAGAAAAAAAGCCTTATAATATTCAATATGCTCTGTCTTAAAATTAATCAGTCTAAGGTTCTTAATCCTGTCATTTCCCCATGCAAAATGTGAAAAAGCACATTCATTTTAACTTTGTTTATGCCTTTTTAACCAGGCCTTTTTTTTTTTGCATTGCCTATATTTCTCAAAACTGTACAAAAAGAGAGAACAGGGGAGAGAGAAAATGGCAGCACATGTTTATAGTTCCCATTGCACTTAAAACAGCATGCCAAGAAAACCATGCACCACATATACAGTACTGTTCAGAAAATAAAATGTTTTCTTTACTTAGTTAGCTTTCACCCTTCTCTTTCCCTCCCCAAAGCATTTTCTGAACATTAATGACATGAAATAGGGCATATACTTTAGAGTCCCCCCCCCAAATCAAACACATTTTGAAAAAGTCCAATATTTCAAAATTTTCTTGTTCTGTCATATTTCACACACACAATTATTGCATTGTAATCCCACATTGTTACTGGTTTTATTACCATTATTCTCCATTACCAAAAATCCTGTGTGTGCTTCAGATGTTCAAGTGCATACAGCTGCAGTCATAACAGATGGGTTCTCCTGCCGTCAGGCGGGTCCTCGGTCTGCCGAATTCCAAAGTCTAGGTCCGGCGTCGGTTGTCGTCACTTCTTCCCTGACGTCAGTGTGACAGGGGTATAAAAGAACCAGCCAACGCCATTTTCTTCAGTCTTTCTTGCCGCGCGGTGCCCGAAGCAGAAGCAGTTCGCAAGTGCCGGTCGGCCAGCTCCTGAAATTACGAAAATATTGCAACCGAAGCCTTCTTGAAAGCTAAGTTCCCCATTGGGGAAACTTTTCTTGCCTCAGACCGATGTCAGACAAAATTAATAATTGTATTTCATGTGGGAAGCAAATACCGCATAAGGATTTCCATTCCCTTTGTATTCCTTGTTTAGGCCCAGACCACGACGTCTCGGTCTGTCGCTTTTGTGCTACATTCAACAAACACACCATTAAGCATCGGGTGGAGTTCACCCAGCATTATTTTGGCAAAACATTTAACTATATTATGTCGTCGAATACTCCGACTCCAGTTTTGTCTAAAAAGCGCAAAGATAAGGACCGACACACGAGGTCCGCGGCCTCTACCGACACCACGCCAAAGCCGACTACACGTGGTCCGGTTCTCAGCGAGGCGCCTATGCAGCCCCTGACTACCGACGACACTTCATTGGCAGTGTCTCCTGTGCCCGAGGTCGCAGGCTCCACGGCCCACACCCCGACTACAGATACCGAAGCCACTCTTGGCGGTGAATCTCAAAATGTGGACAGGTCCACCTCCTCTCAAGGTGTCTTCAGACCTTCCTCTTCTTTTTCCATCAAAGCTTTCACTAAGTCTAAAGCAGCCATGCATTCTAAGAGACAAGCTACACAGGGCCCATCTCCAGGCCCCATGCCTAAAAAACAGATGCTTAAAATGGCTGAGGATTTAATTACTCTTATCAGGGGTTCTCAACCCCCCCCCCCCCAGACAAAAGGCCCAGAGTGGAGGAAGAATCCCCCTCCTCTGATCAGGGCTCCATTATTTCAGAGCACTCTGATGATAAGGAACATTCTTACTCCCCTTTTGAAGACTCTGATGCAGAGGAGTCCATTCCCTCTGTATCCCCCCCAGAGGATTACTCATTTGAGGAAACTTTGCATACCTTAAGAGGAACACTTCCACTGGGAAGGCCAAGATTATTCAGATTCCAAGAAAAGGCTTAGGGAATTTCTCTTGCTACCTCAGCACAGGCCTCTGGCTATACCTCCTGTCTTGGACATACTAGATGATGTGTACTCGGAGGCCTGCCTTAACCTGGATTCTCTACCTCCAGCCCCAGTTAAGCCTGACAGGTACTACAGGGATCCTGACTCACACCAATTTCTATACAAAAGCCATGCTGCTGACCCAGAAACCATCTCACAGGGCCCCAAGGGAATTAAGGCCTCCACTGCTAAAAATCCATTACCTTCCGAGAGAGATTCCAGATCCTTAGAAAGGTGGGGAAAAAAGGTATATACCTCGGCTACCTTAACCATGAGGGCATTAAACTGTCAGTTCCATATGCTAAAGTACCAACAGTTTTTGTTATCACAATTGAAAAGTAAAATGTCACAACCTGAACAACCAGACTTGAAGGAGTTGCAGGATTTGATGCATAGTGCATAACAAGTGGGTAAACATACCTTACAATGTGGTTTTGATGCTCTGGAGGCCTCCTGTAGAGCTGCTGTTACAGGATCAGTCATACGTAGACATGCCTGGCTCAAGGAACAAACCTTGCCAGATCATGTCAAAGCTAAATTACTAGATGCCCCTCTACAAAAGGATGTATTATTTGGTGCTAATGCTGAGGAGGTATTAAGGAAAATGGAGGAAAAGGCTAAATCAATGCAAACTGTGAAAGATTTTCTACAGGTACATCCCCCACGTTTCAGTAGAAATTGGCCTTCCAAAAATTGGTCCTTTCCAGCCACGGACAGACCCCAAAGAGGTAGATACAGGCTCGAGGGGCAGAGGGCAATCCCAAGGATCGTTTAGAGGCAGACAATGGCAAGCTCCTACACAAAGAGGTGGTGAGGATAACTCGCAACCATTCAGAAAGCAAGCCCAATGACTTCCCCTTTGCATGCCAAGCAAGACTCAAATGGCAGCACCCTTAGGCGGAAAACTGGCATTATTTTAAAAAAATTGGCATATTGTCACAAAAGAAAAATGGATCCTGGACATTATAAACAGAGGCTACAGATTCAATTTTCACACCCTTCCAAAAATGAGAGGCATGCCAAACCTGCCACACAATCAAAGGGCAGAGGCACAAAGACAAATTACAGATCTCATAGACATGAAAGCTATTCAAGAGGTACCTACGCACGAACAAGGTCAAGGTTTTTATTCCAGACTATTCCTGGTACCAAGGAAGGGAAAAGATTGGAGACCTATTTTGGACCTATCAATCCTAAACACATTTCTACTGCACTAAAATTCAAGATGCTCACTCTACAGCAGCTTCTTCCCATGCTGGGCAAGGAGTCTTGGCTGGTAACATTGGACCTCAAGGAGGCATACCTGCATGTCCCAATCAGACAAAATTGCATAAGATACCTCAGATTTCTTGCAGGTTCAACCCATTATCAATTCTCTGCATTGCCCTTTGGCTTATCTACTGCGCCCAGAGTATTCACGAAATGCCTGGCATCAGTAATTGCCTACTGCAGACTTCAAGGGATACAAATATACCCCTATTTGGACGACTGCCTGATCCAAGCGGACAGCAAGCACATTCTTCTGAAACATCTGGCTTATGTAATAATGTTGTTGAATTCTCTGGGATACACAGTCAGCAAAAAGAAATCAAGGCTAATACCCTCTCGGAAAATAATTTTCCTGGGCGCCAACTTGGACACAAACACTCAGATGACTTACCTCACGCCAGAGAAGCAGGGGCGACTAACTCAATATTTCAGAGTACTAGCAAATTGCACCAGGCTGACTGCAAGGAAAATCCTGCAGGCTCTGGGATTCATGGCATCTTGTATCTTACTAATCCCATGTGCAAAGCTGCATATGAGGAAACTTCAATGGTACTTGAAAAACCTATGGTCTCAACACAGCCACAGTTTGGAAACAATAATACCACTAATTCCATGTCTTCAAAAGGAATTTCTGTGGTGGTCTCAAGCATGTCAAACAAACACAGGTCTCCCATTCAGCAAGCCTCAGGCAAATCAAGTCATCACCTCAGAAAGCAATGAACCGAACAGCTGAAAGTAATCCAATAACAACCACTTTATTCACGAATATAAACCACAGTCTTAAAGTGTGCACAATACTCGTACACTTTTCGTCGCTACAAAATATTGCAACTTCCTCAGAAGACAAAATACTATTGTGTGTGTTACATTTATATAGGGGATTCTGTATGTAATTAGCAGGTAATTAGTGTTTAATTAATTCTGTTAAGCATTTTTTAACCTTTTCTTAACCAAATTTGAAAAAAACAACAAACAAAACAGCACTCTCAATACAGTCCGATATAAACCTATTCTAGTACATATCATTATATAATACTAACAATAAACAAGTTCATAATATAAAATCTTTAAAATCTTTTAAAACTTTTAAAACTTTTAATTTTCAACAAATTTCTAATCTGTTTAGGAATAATATCTAACATTCTACTACCAAGGGGAACTTATTCTTAAACAAGCAAATTTATTAAACAAACAAGTTTATTACTTTAATTAACCCTGAAATTAAAACAAATTCTACCTAGACGTTCGGGTACAAGAAACCAAGCCCATAAGTCCACAATAAATATTTAACAATCATTTAATAGGTGTTTGATAAATAATTAATAAATAATAAATATTGATGGTAATGTCGTAAACTACAAAGCATTCTAAAATACACTTTATATTAAAGTTGTATATTTATTAAGGTTCAGCTGTTCGGTTCATTGCTTTCTGAGGTTTGGACTTTACTTTTGTTGGTTTAAATCAAGTCATCACAACAGACGCCTTGGACTACGCCTGGGGGGCGCACATGACAGATCGGTGCATTCAGGGCAAATTGTCCCAAAAAGAAAAGCACCTTCACATCAATCAAAAGGAAATGCTAGCAGTAATAAATGCTATTATAGCTTTCAAAGACCTTCTGCAACCAGGTCAACTATTGATAAGAACGGACAACACCACAGTAATGTGGTACATAAACAAACAGGGAGGAACACATTCATACCCCCTATGAAGACTGGCCATGTCACTTTGGAACATGACCATGGACTTACAAATCGAACTACAAGCACAGTACTTGCCAGGCAAGGAAAACACGCTGGCAGACAACCTAAGCAGAAATATGACAGATCCACACGAATGGAAGTTGCATCCTCAAGTTTTTACAGAGATAATCCAAGCATGGGGAAGGCCAGACATAGATCTCTTTGCCTCCCACAAAAATCACCAATTGACAAAATTCTGCTCAAGGATTTTTCATCCAAAGGCCTGGAGAGTGGACGCTCTCTCTTTCATTTGGACATCAATGACAGTTTATGCCTTCCCACCTCTTCCTCTGCTGCCCAAAGTTCTATTGAAAACCAGAGCAGACAGACCAAAGATGATTCTCATTGCTCCAGACTGGCCAAGACAACACTGGTACCCACTCCTGAGGAGCCTGACGCATTCCCCACCATGGACCCTGCCTCTAATGCCTCTTCTCCTGACTCAGCACAGCTTCAAAACTCTTCACAGTCAGCTAAAAACACTCAATCTAGCCGCATGGAAGATTCCTTAGCATCACAACACACCCTACTCTCCAAGGAGGTGCAGGATGTCATTTTGGAGGCCATAAGGCTGTCTACTAGAAAAGCTTACTTCGCAAAATGGAAACGGTTTTGTGTCTGGAATGAGAAAAAGGGCCAGGATCCTGGAAAACTGAATTTACCTCAAATATTACAGTATCTAGCTGAGCTGCTAAGCAGTGGACTTTCATTCTCCTCCATCAAAATCCATGCCTCAGCCATTTCTGCAGAATACAACACTGATCCACCCTTATTCTCTCACCCCCTCTTAAGACAGTTCCTCAGAGGTGCTAAGAATCTAAAACCCCCAAGGAAACAACCAATACCTGCTTGGGATCTCAATTTCATTCTGGAAAAACTGACCTTGCCTCCTTTTTAGCCAGCTGCCTCATCAGATTTGCAATATTTGTCCTGGAAAACAGCTTTCCTTCTGGCTATTACCTCAGCTCGTAGAGTTTCAGAACTACAAGCTCTCATGGCTGTGCAGCCTTTTATCATCTTCCATCAGGACAGAGGTTCATTACGAACCAACCTGTCCTTTATGCCAAAGGTGGTATCCAGGGTAGCTTTGAATCAGGCCATACACTTACCTACCTTTTATCCTAATCCTCAAAACAAAGGGGGAGATATTACTACATTCCTTGGACATCCACAGACAACTGCGTTATTATTTGGACAGAACAAAGCCTTTCAGAAAATCAGAACAGCTCTTTGTGTCCTATGCTATAGGAGCTCAAGGAAAGCCAATTTCCAAACAGACAATCTCAAAATGGATAGCCCACTGCATACGCTTTTGCTATTCTTTTCATGGCAAAACTGTACCTACAGGCATCAGATCTCACTCCACAAGGGCCACGGCTACCTCTGCAGCCTTTCTCAGAGGAGTTCCTACCAAAGATATTTTAGAAGCAGCCACTTGGAGTTCTGTGCATACCTTCTCCAAGCACTACCACCTTCCACTATACTCCAAATCTAGAGCGGGCTTTGCTACTGCAGTCTTGCAGGGCATTCTGGCTCCTTCTAGTTCCACCTAGTGCCTACCACCCCTTTCTTAGCTTTGGGATTCTACCCATCTGTTATGACTGCAGCTGTATGCACGATGAACATAGTACAGTTTTGTACCTACCATAAATGTAGATGTTCGAGTGCTAATACAGCTGCAGTCCAGGTTTCCCTCCCTCCTTCCCCTCTTGGGACAGGCCTATTGGCTAACATATCGTCATGCAACCAGATTGGGGTATTCATTCATGATGTATTTGCTTGCACTACTGCATTTTGATTATATGGCATTGCTTTTTTACACAAATTTATGTATTGCCTTCCTTCTGGGGGCACCTGACATCTGGGGCAAGAAAAACTGAAGAAAATGGCGTCGGCTGGTTCTTTTATACCCCTGTCGCACTGACGTCAGGGAAGAAGCGACGACAACCAACGCCAGACCTAGACTTTGGAATTCGGCCAACCGAGGACCCGCCTGACGGCAGGAGAACCCATCTGTTATGACTGCAGCTGTATTAGCACTCGAACATCTACATTTATGGTAGGTACAAAACTGTACTTTCCAATCTCCTCTTGATTCTTGTAGTTATGCTCTCTCCCTTCTCTACATTTTCTGATGAAATACTGGAAAAAGCTTCACAGGTCCCGTCTCTCTCTGATCTTGACCACCAGAAGAATAAGAAGAAATATTTCCTTCTGTTTCGGAGCTCCCTTTTTGTTGGACAAAGTTTTGTATTTCTTCCTTAGCATGCACTTCACCAAAAAAATGACTTTGTCCCTCCAGGGAAGAATACCTTAAAGACAGCTGGATACAGCAGTTTGAATCTCACACCTGCGTCTCGACATTCCCTGAACAGTAAAATGAATTTGCTCCTCTTCTGCCTGATATAACGAGTGACCATTCTCCACAAACAGACTGCTGTCTCCCACTTCTTAGTATCTTGTGTTTCTGCCACAGTTTTGTCAGAATCAACTCCTTCTGGTGGTAGGATTGCATCTTTATTACTAAAGGTTTAGGTTACTTTGTTATAGCTAGGTTTGGAGCATATGTACAATGTGCCCTTTCAACTAACAACTCGTGCTGTGCAATACCATTTCAGTTGCTTATTTGCACTTTCATAAAATTAATGCAGTCTGCTCCTTCCAGCTTCTCTGGTATAGCTAAAAATCTCAAGTTTTCCCTACGTCCTCTGTCCTCTAATTCTGTTATTTTTTTAAACATCTCTTCCTGAGCAGTCTCATATTCAGCCAGCCTTTTCTTCATTTCAACCTCTTATTTTTGCAGCTTTATCATCTCCTCTGAATATATGATTAAAGCTTCTTCCATTTTTTCCAGCCTTTTGTTGTTTGTGTTGATATACTTCATCAGTGTTTTATTTTAACAAAGTCTTTATGCAGTTGTCTTATATCTTCCTGTAGGTTATTGGAAGTCATGTCTGAAGGTTGCATTGCTTTTTGCTGAACAGCTGCATAATGCTCCCCAGTCAGTGTTTCTTCCTCACTTTTTGTAGCTGATTTTTTCCAAGTCTTCTGTATTTCTTTATTCCTGGCATCCAGGCAGTGCACTTACTAGACAGTTACTGAAATTTACCCATAAACACAAGTCTCCTGGCCTTCCCTGCTGAGTTTCTTTTTCACACTGGGAAGAGCTAAAAATAAGCTGTTACTTAGTGTGCAGCCATCTTGGAAGTCCGAGAGGTGCTTACTTTAGACCTGAATCCAATTCGAAACTGTAAAGGGATATCACTTTGAATAGTGCTTTTAAATGCCTTATTTTAGTGGTCAAATATTATAATACTGCACACTGTCTTACGTTCTTTAGGGAGTTCATGTCCCACATGTAATTGCTGTGGGGAATGAGACTATTCATTCAAAACTGGAAATGTTCTAAGTATATTGATATGATGAATATGCTGTGTTAGCTCCTGGTATACAGGTCATTAAATGCATTTTTAAATGTGTCCACAAGCAGAGTAATGTGTAACAGTTCTTGGTTTGTCTTTGATAGTGTAATGGCTATAACGCAGTTACATTGAGGATAAGAATCTAATTCAGGAAAAACTCTGAGCTTTTAACAAAGTCCACAGAAAACATTTATGGCAGTTATACTGAGATTTAATTACCTCATACCAGTATGGTATTCCAGGAAATGGCAGTTTCTTGGGCACAGTAGAATATGTACCGTATTCTTATAAAACCACAGCAAAATTTACATGTAGTTTTTCCTTGTCTGACAGACTTGGAGCATATGTTGTACAAAATGTGACTACCACTCACTCAAATAAAGGATCTAACATCTGATCCCTTATGGCAGTGGAAAATCATAGGCATTGCTGCATGCTGATGTCCTTGCAGACACAGGGCCTCTTTCCCTATGAAAAAATAGATGGCTACTTTTACCTTGGCTTTCATACTTTTGTATAGTGGTAGCAGCAAGGCAGTGTTGTTGGATGTAGTATTGAGTGCCACAGTTACGTATGCTAGAACCAGGGGAAACGGGAGACTTTGAGGTGTGAAATCCTAATCACTGTGTTTGAAGTACTGTAGTGAACATAAAGATTTTGCACATGTAGTAAATGCCATTATTGCCTGCCCAGGTGGACGAGCAGCTTTTCTGTGTGGAATTTAAATCACAGTTCATTAAACTGCTTTTATATTTTGTGAGCTGGCAATACACTTTCACTATTTTTTTCCACTTTCCCACACTGTAGTGTGACCATGGCTTATATATCTATATATCTAGATCTATATATATAGGCTTACTGTGTGTGCTTCAGTTCCAATGTCCTCTTGATTCTTGTAGTTATGCTCTCTCCCTTCTCTACATTTTCTGATGAAATACTGGAAAAAGCTTCACAGGTCCCGTCTCTCTCTGATCTTGACCACCAGAAGAATAAGAAGAAATATTTCCTTCTGTTTCGGAGCTCCCTTTTTGTTGGACAAAGTTTTGTATTTCCTCCTTAGCATGCACTTCACCAAAAAAATGACTTTGTCCCTCCAGGGAAGAATAACTTAAAGACAGCTGGATACAGAAGTTTGAATCTCACACCTGCATCTCGACATTGAAATTCATTTGGTCTAACTTTCATATGATTGACCCATATGGCTGACACATGAATATTAAGTAGTTAATTTGGTCGACAGGAAGTGCATGCAAATTACCTGTCTACATTATGTTGCAAACATGGCAAGGATTTTCCTTTGTCTGCACTGTTGTGCAATCTCGGAGCTGTAATATATAAGTAGCAGCAGGTGTGGGGGACGCAGCCCCCCCTGCAAAAATACTAGAATTTTTCGACCATTTACATTTAGACATTTTTTTTCGGTATTTTAAGCATTCGGTGTAATGACTTTCGACATTATGAACGTCGACCGTGTGAATTTCAACATTTTGATAGTAAACCATATGTGTGTGTGTGTATATATATATATATATATATATATATGTAGATATAAATATATTTAGATGTAAATAGATATATATCTACATCTATATATATATATATATATATATATATATATAAAATATATATATGTATGATATAGATATGTATAGAGAGATATATAGATATCGTCTCTCCCTTTTTACTTTCTCCAAATCTTTTGAGTTTCTAATACCATGACTGGAATGGACCCCATTCCTAAGTCAAAGTACGATTAAAGTTCATGAAATTAGTATTGTTTCACTCTTTGATGTCAGATGTATAGTGTGGCTGATGTCATTACCACAAAGGACTAATACATCTCTATGTGCAGTTGCTCACTTCAGCACACTAAATAGTGAGAGCTAACATCACCAGCTTTGTACTACCAAGCCCACATTCCTCAAGCTTATGCCTTTCATTGCCTCCAAGCATATACTTCCTGGTGCCATAACTGCAGAGCATGACAGAACCATTCCTGTCAGCCCAGGATGGTGATCAGGCAATGGCCACTCCCCCCTGTTACCTGGCTGCTGCAGTCTTGAACCACTGCTTAAGCTTTTGTCATCTGGGTATAGTCAAGGCTTTAGCTCTCTATGCTGTGGAACTGGGCTTTGTAAATCTAATTAAGATCCTTTTTGTAAACATCTTTTTTCCATCTGCATAGTAGCAGTACTTAAAGAACAAAGGTAAGATATCCTCCTCCCTGATCTCAGAAGAAGAGGAGGTAGGTTATTGCATGAGGTAGCATGTCAGATATAGATGATCTAGCCTGTCAGTCTACATGTTCCCCAGTCAGGCTCCCCACTGAAAACATAGTGCATGAGACTTTTGCATTGATGACTGAATGCTCTGAGCACAAACAGTGGACCATTTTTGTCTTAAACAAAGATACTGTGATTTGTTGGTGGCAGAGAGAGCAGTAGTGGTCTAGTCCTGTCTTCTTAAGGCTTTCCAGAGTTTGTATATCTCAGCCTCAAAAACTGGGCACCTAGCCCAACAATTGGTATCTATAAGAGTGCACACAGATTATGTAGGCTCCAGAAGAATGCACCTGTATAATAACTTAAAAGCATATCCAGCAACCATAACTTTAGATAGTAAATGGTATCAGAGGAAGACTAGTGTTAGCTATCCCTCCACAGATAAAGAATCCAGGGTTCAGGACAGGTTTAGCAAACGTTTCAGCTTATCCTTTAGAGCCGTGAGCTACTGACCGTATGTGATGCAATGCCAGGCCTCTGTTTGGAATCAGCTTAGTGGTACCATCCTCACTTTTATCTTACAGAGACTCTATGGAGAAGCTGAGCAATTCAGAATCTGTATCTGACAATGTAGGACATATGCTGTGATCTGATGCACATTTTCATACATACATCAGCTACAGTTCTAATCATAAGTAGGCATATTTAGTTAAGAATGTAGCCTCGAATGTGTAACATTTAGACCAAACACCTGGATACTTCCTTATCTAAATCCTGTTTTGGCAGATTTTGAGAAAACAGTTCACTTATGTCACATTACTGTTCCTTGGTGTTGCTAAAATATTTCAAACACCAAAACATCTTTCTTTCACTGACAGCATGGAGAACAACAGTCTTAGCAGAAATGAAAGCAGTCTCTTAGATCTGTTTGCTAAAGTGATTTTATCAGGACTAATCCTTTGTACTGTGTTTCTCGTTAGTCCTGTGACCTTTTGGGTCACAGGTGGGGTACCAGACTTCACTCGAGCCCTCTGGATTACTTCTGTTTTAAGAATCTGGTTCTGTGGACATGCAGGACACCAGTCTGATTCTTGTGTGTTTGTGATGAGGAAACTTCCATTTCTGTTTTATAGCACTTCCATTTGGTCTATGTACAGTCCCAAGGGTGTTGGAAAACTACTTTGTTCCTGTTTTTTGTCTATCTGAGAATTCATCTTCTAAGAATATTTCAATACCCGGATGACTGCTTAATCATTGCAGCCTCCAGAACTCTGTTCCAGACATGTGTGGTTCTGGTAATGCAGTATTAGAACTAACTACAGATAATTATCAGGCTGCCATATCCTTCATTCCCCTACAAAAAAGGATTTGGTTTTGTAGGGCATTTCTGGACTTCTAAAATTAAATTCCCCACCCTCCAACCATCAGAGAAGACTTCACGATTTTAGATTTTGTGATCTAAATATCAAGAAGTAATTTCTAGTATGTTGTTATGACAGGGTAATGGCATTCATGCCAGTATGCATCTTAATGGTGACTTATGTATGCCTACTTATGAAGAAACTCTGATGGGTTTTAACTATGTCCAGAGCCAATCAAAAGACTATATGAGACAAGATATTGTAGATCTTCTTTCTGTTGGTGATGGGCCCAACCAAGGACTTTAACAAATGGGCTGCTTTTGTTTCACCCCCTTCCAGCTCACATGCTGATTGAAACCCTGCAGATTATACTTTGGCTGTCCATCTCTGAGATAATATACAGGATTAGAGGTCATACAGACAACACTGTCTCTGCTCAAGCAAAAAAGAGGGGAGCCTTACTTGGTTCTGAAAGCTGCTCAGCTCCTGTTAGAATCAAAAGTACTTCAAATCATAGCAAGCATGCCACCATTGATGTGATACAGGACAATTTCTCACAACTTTTTCTTTCAAGCTGTGTATCTTCCAGTGAAGCAAGATCATTTTACAAACTCATTTAAGAAACACATCAATTTGATCACATATGGCATCTGACTCTCATAACTTTCCTGTGTTCTGATTGATTCAACTTTGCATTACTTCAGAACATATATAAAGCATTCTTCTGTGCTCTGAACTAGAACTGAAGGCATGAAGGATTGATGCCTTTACCTTTTATTGGCATAACATTCCTGTATTCCTTTCCGTTCCATTCCTTTCTGCTTTTTAAATGTTTCTTCTGAAAGCGAAGAGAAGCAAGGACAGCATCATATTGATAACTTCCAGTTGGCTTAGGTAACAACATCACCTTACTGGTCTTACAGCTACTTATTCAGTCTCTGCTACCATTACTTTATATGCCAAAAGAGGTCTTTCAGAAGAAAGTCATACAAAGTTAAGTGACAAAGGTTTCCATCTTAAACAGAGAGTCACTGATTTAATCATATAAAGGTCTCACTATTTTATATTCTTCACTACCTTCATTGCTTGTGATTTCCCTAGTATTTTATTATTGGAATGGTTTACGCATCAGGAAGTAGGTCCTAAGCTGGCTTTGGAATGCTTAGCAGTGAATGAAATGCCTTCCTGGCAAGCTCTTAGGCTGTCAATTACAAATAACACAGACCAGAGTCCTGTGTCAGTCATCTATACTGCAGGGAGAGAACAGTCTCAGCCTTTCAAACCAACAAGGCGAGATGATCAGATTAAGCTGGTCTTAATTAGGGTATGATTATCTGTAGTCTGACTAATATGGAACATCATGGCAGTGGATTACTAGATGTAAGATTTTTATCTTTCCGTGCTTAATATTTTTAATAGAGTGGATATTAACGTACATGTGGTGATGTAAGGTGTTGCCAGCTATGCCAGAGAGAGTAGGGCAGTGCATGTGTACCATATGCTAGCATAGCTAGCTGGAGTTTTGTAAAGAATTATGTGTCATTTGTATATCAAACTGATTTGTACAACAGCTGCTTGTATTAAACATGTACCAACAGTGGGTCTTGCTGGACAAAAAAAGAAAGAACACCTGTTTTTCAGACTGTATTGTAACTGTTGAAATGAATATATTGTAACAGAGGACGCTTGAAGAGAAGAGGTTAATCTCACTCAAGCTAACTTGGAAAAATAGGCTGAAATTAAATTACATGGTTTAGGCAATAAATATTGTATCTTACTATTCTGATTGCAGCCAGAGAGAAAATGTTTGTGAAAATCAGGAGTAGGAATCCTGCTGTATTGTCCCTAGGGTAAACTAATTGCTACCCTGGAAGGGTGGACGTTTTTGAAATTTTTTTTAGCTTTTCAGATGCTATAACACATCTTAACAAAGCTCTATGTCTGCATTTGGTAACACATATGTGCAAGATTCTGGCTCAGTTTCTAGTAAAAGAGGTAGTGTGGGAACTAGTCATCAGGAGACCAGATGTATGTGATGTCATTCAGTAATCCAGCACTGAAATGAGACAGAAGTCTCATGGCAGTCTTTTTTGAAACCTGATAAAGAAGGACCACACACCTACTTCATCTTGCCTTGCTTTATTAAGTAAGTAGGAAACAGCAATTCTTTAGATCAGTCTGGAAAATATAGTGAGATTAGTTAAGTATTGTTTTTCTTTATCTGTGTGAATCTATCCATCTGTGCTGTTTTTAATATTTCCTGTGATTGAAATTCTAGTGTTTATTGTAAACAGATATTTAATATTTTCATGTTATTTTATTATTATTAAATATATTTAAACTTTTTATTGTGGCTGATCTTTTAGAGAATATTTTAACCTTTGAGAGTACTTATATTTATTTGGTGACACTGTGACCACTCCTGAAAGCTTTTCTGCATTGGTCAAACAACCATTTGTATTAGAATTAATTTTACTTAATGTAATTGGCTGCCCTTGTAAGAGCCTTAGAGTATCTGGCTTTGGAGTGTTCTGGTGGCAGTGTCTGCCTTGTAGTCTGGGCAGAGAGGGCATAGCTGGTAAATCTGTACCAGCCTTTCCCAGGTGTGTGTGTGTGTGTGTGTGTGTGTGTGTGTGTGTGTGTGTGTGTGTGTGTGTGTGTGTGTGTGTGTGTGTGAAAATCAAATCTCAGAGAGTGCGTGTCAGCTACTTGGAGCAGGGACACATAGCATTGGTTTCACAGAGAGCATGGTGGAGGACTTGGCTTGGAACCACTCGGCTGAGGACTCAACTGTACAGCTGCGGTCAGTGTCGAGCCTTATTTGGGGCTTGGTGAGAGAGAGGGAAACCCAGCCCCAGGACAGGAGTGTATTCCCTGTATGCTTTTAGGGGGGAAATTGTGCTTGTTGCAGAGAGTTGCATCTGGAAATACCATGTGCATCTATTTTTGTTCCAATTGAATGTCCCTCACCAGTGTTCATGGTGAGGAAGGAGACTCCTTGATCACTGGCCCATAGCAGGGACATCACAGTACATATTTTGGGTGAATCAGCAATTACAAGAGAAGGGTAAGAAGTGTTATTGCTGTCAGAATGATGCTTCAGGGGAGAATACTTCATCTCAAATGACTTTTCTGTGTTATGTACCAGGCAGAGGTTGATTGTACATATAAAATAAAGTAATCTGCCAGGTTTCTAGTACTAGTACTAACATTCTAAAATGTCCCTTTGTCTGTGAGTCCTCAGCTGCTGTAATATTTACTTGTGTAAAGCCTAATTAGTCATTTTCTGAACACAATACAGCGTAATGACAAGTTTTTTTGCTGGTTGATCTTTGCATCAGCCCCCCCCAACACGCACAGTTTTTTTATACCAATGATAATTTGAATACAGGGAGGGATGTCATTGTTTTCATTTGTTTTGGAACAATGTTCTAGCAGTTAACAATGTTATTGGATAAACATATATTCTAATGTATACACCAACAAAATAGTAAACACGTTGCCTGAAAAGGATAAACCACTTAGAATGCAGAGTATATCTTCCAACAAATACGAATTCCAAGTAGTCCACAGCAGATAGATAAAAGCAAACTGTATTTAATGACAAGGTAAAATGTAGATAAGCTCTTTCACGGTAAGCTTCATCAGATCTAATTCTAATGTACTTGAGGAATCCTGTTCCCCCAGTTTTGATATTAGCAGTTTTAAGTAGCCCTTAGCAATTGGTGAAGTCCTTTTGCTGCCTTATTGTGAAGAATAGATTGTCTGCAAGTGTTAAATAGGCAAAACGTCAGAGGCATGAGTCTGTCTGTCTTTGTAAGCAAAGTCATTTCATAAACCATCACTGTATGCATTTAGTAGTTATGAGAATCTTCTTTTTATAGGGAAACTACAGTATAATAAATTCAAGACTGCTCTGTAAATGTGTTGTAAGAAAGGAAGCAAGACATCTCTGCTTTGTATTCTGATGCATTTTAATATTTATTAATTTTACATTTGTTTACCGGGATAGTCCGACTGGATACATGTCCATTTTCAGCGGAGGCCTGGGGAGAAAAGCTCCAAGTAGACAAACTTACATAGATTATACAAGAAGTTAGATAACATTAGAAAATATAAAACACAGTGATTATGTACAATGGTTTAGTAGTGTTCCCTAGTAGGGACTCTCAATTCTCAGGGACAGACACAGTTAAAAGCAAGATATGTCAGATTGGATATAGAGCTTGGTTACGTAGCTGCATGTTATGATATTTACAGATTATGCTTTCAGTTTATAACTTAATCCAGGTTGGTACATGGGCAAAGCCAGTTCACTTTGAGATACTGTTTGTGTTTTTTTTTTTTTTTTATGAGACTTTTGGAGGATTATAGGGTTGTATAATTTGGCAACAAATTCCAGGTTTGCCACCAAAGTTGGCAAACAGGAATTCACCAGCAGAGTTATTAGCTTTGTGGATTTGGACCAGTAGTTTGTTGGTTGACCGTACTGATCTCCGGTTGCTATATGGCTTAATAATATTTATAAAGGAGGGGGTATCCTCAGGGTGGTACAGAATTTTGTATGCTATTAAGAACTTAAGCTGGACGGTTCTAGCCACTCTAGTTGTTTCAGGTTCTGGCAGTGGTGGGTTCTATAGATATGGTTGTAGCTATTGGACAGCTTACCTAGTTCAAATTTGTTGAGGTTTGAGAGTACAGGCGAGGCATATAAAAGAGTAGAGAGTAGTTGTGACCGGGCGATTGCAGTCCTAGTCAATGGGGTTAAAAATGTCTTGTTTCTGTACAGTGATCCAAGCTTCTTATTGTTGGTCTGTATGGTTTTGTTGACCTGTAGGTCAAATTTGCGATTATTGTTTATGATAACCCCTAGATGTTTGGTGTGTTGATCTGGGGAGATAGTGGTGCCATTGCTAGATGTGACAGAGAATGAAAATGTGGCAGATCTACTAGTGGGAGTGAAGAATAGAAGTTTAGGTTTATTGGGGTTCAGCAGTAGGCGTTGGTTGGCGAGCCAGTTCTCAATAGTGTTAAATGTATTTTGGGTTAGGATTTGCAGTTCAGATGGGGAGGTGGCTGAGCAGATCAGAGTGGAATCATCTGCATATTGAATACAGGTAGCTTTAGGGATAGCAGTGTGAAGGTTGTTGATAAAAATGGAGAAGAGTAGTGGACCTAGTATGGAGCCTTGAGGGACACCAAGTGTAAGAGATAGCTGGCTGGAGAGTTTGCCCTGCCATAGTACCGCCTGTTGTCTACCAGTCAGGTAGGAATGGAACCACTGGATTGCGTGCTTATTGAGGGGAAATAGATTTTAGAGAAAGAATGAGAAGTTCATGGTTGACCATGTCAAAGGCTTTTGATAGGTCAAGAAAAGGGTGGAGGATAGCCTGTTGTCATTCCTGTTTTGGTTTATGGCATTAGTAAAGGAAAGGAGGGCTGAGGTGGTGCTGTGGTATGGCCTGAAACCATGCTGAGAGTTGGAGACTAAGTTATTCTGTGTAAGGTATTGCATTAGTTGCTTGTGTACACATTTCTCCATTATTTTGGCTGGTGGGGAAAGAATGGCAATGTGTCTGTAGTTGGAGATGTCTGTAGAACTACCACCTTTATGGAGTGGGGTGCCATGGGATATTTTCCAGAGAGAGGGGATAGCACTTTCGGATAAGGTTCCGTTGATAAGGATAGATATGGGATATGCAATGGCATCTGCAGCTATTTGTAGGTACTCTGCAGGGAGGAGGTTGTATTTTGATAAAAGTAGTGGGTATCTGTTGGAAACTAAATTGGCGGTGATTAGTGGATAGATTAGGGGTGTGGTTTAAGTTTGTGGGGGTTAGTTGATTTGCTAGGGATTGGATTGTTTCATTGAAAAAGTTATAAGTGCCAGCTATGGTCTCTGGGGGAACTGTGGGCATGGTTAGCCGTGGTTGGGGTGATCGAATGACCTGGATGAAGTAGCTGATTTAAGCCTGCCCAGAACTTTTGAGGGTTGTTTTGGTGTTTTTGTAGGAGATTTTGATAGAAGCTTTTTTTATCTAGTAAAATAGATTTTTTTGCATCATTCCTGAGTTGATATTTTAGATGGTCAGGTGGGGCTTTAGTTGTTCTCCAATTGGCGCAGGCTCTGTTTCTAGTTTTGATTTTAGATTTGGTATCTTTTGTGAGCCACGGTGCTGTGTTTGATCTAGATTTTATTGTACGTGCTGGAGCATCAGAATCAAGGATACTTTGGAATTTAGTGTTAAAGGGAGCTATAGCCTCTTCTTATGGTAGATTTTTTGAGTTTTGACCAGTCAACTGCTCCACCATTCTGCTTGCTTTTGCACAGTCAGTGTTTTTGTCAAATGACATATTCCACTCACTTGCTATGGTGAGCTCTTTATAGGCAGCTGTTTGAAGTTAGGGAAGTTATTTGTAATCTCTTTGTTTAATGTACTTTGATTTTACCTTCACCTGGTAGATGTGGCATATTAAATGCACTGTCAGTGCAAGTGTTGATTTTATATATATATATATATATATATATATATATATATATATATATATGCAGCCTCCAAGATCACATCTACTCTGGAGAAAGGCAGTAGTTGTCTTTTCCTGTATTCTGAGTTGATACTACCTCACAGATAATATATATAAAGACTGGTGAAGGAAAACAGCAACACAAACTGAAGGAAACAAGCACGGCAAGTGAGCAGTAAACAGTACTTCCAGGAGGTCTCCTGCAATCAAATGAATACTGACAGGCAACGTAAATAAAACTGAACGCTGCTTTATTAATTAAAATAAAAGCGTTTTCGCTGACAATAAAAATGGCAGCTTCCTCAGAAGAAACACAGAAAAACAGTCTTTTGCGCCAAGAAAGGTTGCTATACATATAAAATCAAGCAAAGGGGTGTCATCGTGACATCACTTCCTAGCCAAAAAGTTAAAGGCAACCCATCAATTAACAGCCAAGTGAAAAACATGAAAATAAAAATATACAAAAATAAAAATAAAAATATATATATATACAGTACATCCTGAAAGTATATATAAATATATAAACATATAAACAAGCCCAGCATACCTAAAATGATACACCAAATTAGAAAAGTTGTTAATTAATAACTAGTGTATCTAATACAGTCAGTATATCAGTAGAAGCAAAGAACACTAAACTTGATTTAATCTAAACACAATAGAGCCAATGGGATAAATAAATATCAAACATATCAGTCGGGCCTCTAAACAGTAGTAGTTGGTCATTTCTAGGAAATAAAGCCTGTCCTATAATCAAAATGACAAATCAGGCAACAAAGAAGAGGAATACTTGAAACATGATGTCACTAACTTAAACAAATATTAAAACTATCACATAAGACCTTATTTTGTATAACTTTTCATTTTTAGTAACACTGAAATGTTGCAGTTGTCATTCAAGCCTGGACAGTGGAAGGCATTAAGTTTAACCTGCCATTCTAATTCACGAAGTTCAAGTAATAAAGAAAAAGGCCCCCCTCTGATGTTGTAGGGTATATGATCAATACCCATAAAGTGGAATTGATGATCGGGAAAGTTTTCTAAATGTTTCACTAAAGCATTCTCTAGTTTACCGGATCTAATGGCATAGACATGTTCGTAAATACGTTGCCGTAGTTTACGATCAGTCTTGCCAATGTAAAATGCAGGACAGAATCTGCAAAAGGCTCCATAGATGACAGACATCGTGTTACAGTTAATGGTGTGGTAAATGTAATATTTAATGTCATTAACAACAAAGAAACTACCTATTTTGATGAATTGACACCAATTGCAGGAGCCACAAGTAGTGGAACCTTTACATTTAATGTAATTGACCTCCTGCCTTATTTTTAAACTAGAGAATGCTTTAGTGAAACATTTAGAAAACTTTCCCGATCATCAATTCCACTTTATGGGTATTGATCATATACCTTACAACATCAGAGGGGGGCCTTTTTCTTTATTACTTGAACTTCGTGAATTAGAATGGCAGGTTAAACTTAATGCCTTCCACTGTCCAGGCTTGAATGACAACTGCAACATTTCAGTGTTACTAAAAATGAAAAGTTATACAAAATAAGGTCTTATGTGATAGTTTTAATATTTGTTTAAGTTAGTGACATCATGTTTCAAGTATTCCTCTTCTTTGTTGCCTGATTTGTCATTTTGATTATAGGACAGGCTTTATTTCCTAGAAATGACCAACTACTACTGTTTAGAGGCCCGACTGATATGTTTGATATTTATTTATCCCATTGGCTCTATTGTGTTTAGATTAAATCAAGTTTAGTGTTCTTTGCTTCTACTGATATACTGACTGTATTAGATACACTAGTTATTAATTAACAACTTTTCTAATTTGGTGTATCATTTTAGGTATGCTGGGCTTGTTTATATGTTTATATATTTATATATACTTTCAGGATGTACTGTATATATATATTTTTTTATTTTTATTTTTGTATATTTTTATTTTCATGTTTTTCACTTGGCTGTTAATTGATGGGTTGCCTTTAACTTTTTGGCTAGGAAGTGATGTCACGATGACACCCCTTTGCTTGATTTTATATGTATAGCAACCTTTCTTGGCGCAAAAGACTGTTTTTCTGTGTTTCTTCTGAGGAAGCTGCCATTTTTATTGTCAGCGAAAACGCTTTTATTTTAATTAATAAAGCAGCGTTCAGTTTTATTTACGTTGCCTGTCAGTATTCATTTGATTGCAGGAGACCTCCTGGAAGTACTGTTTACTGCTCACTTGCCGTGCTTGTTTCCTTCAATATATATAAAGAGACAGGGATGTGGGTTTGTAGGGGCATATTTTGAAATACTTGTTTTTAACCCATAAGTAAGGTTGGTTAGATGGAGTGAAGGTGCAGCGTGGGTCAGTAAATTGGGCGTCTGGAAGTCTGTCATTGTTAAGTAACACCAAGCAGACCTGAATTGTACAGACCCTAAAGTACATTTTAAGTATGAAAACTTAGTATGAGGTTAGTGTTAGTTACCCAAGAGGTGTGTTGTTAGGTAAGGCTTTCTATACTGCAGTACCATTGTAATGTGTGTATGAAGCAGGAATGCATATACTCATTTCAGTTTTGCAGCTTGCCACAGAACTAGCTAAATATTGCAACTATGCAGTCGTAGGCCAGACAGGCACCATTTAATTGCAGATAACTACACACCAGACCCACAGGTTTCTCATATTAGGATAGATCTTGTAATCTCACAGGAAAGTCTAAAATAAATACATTTCATGACAGCATTTCAAAGAAGCAAGCCAGGAAAATGTATATATTTTCTTTATAAGACACACAAATCTGCTTTCACTTTCACACAAGGTACTAGTGAAAACCAAACGGGTCAACCTGCTGTGATTATAAATTACAAATGGTTCACATGAACCTTGGATGCCATTATTAATTCAATTGACTATTCATTCACTTTGGAAGTTTTGAATGGTATCCTTCCTTCTCTGTTAGGGCACTACATCAAACCTGACATGTCTGAAGCTGTCTGTCTATATGATCTGTCCTTAAATTCAGGTAAGCACCTTCAGGCTCAGAAAGTCATCTCAATTTTTTAGGAAGCCTACAACTAGGGAGCCATACTTAAGTACATAAAAAAGGTTTTAGCTGTGATAGAACCTAGAAGTCTTGACATAGGGGCAGTGTATTATAAATAGTTGTTTTGGAATAGTTACTTGTTTTATCAAGCTGTGTGCTTCAGCCTTTTTTTAGGCACCTTTGGGGTTATGATTGATGCTGTCTTTTCTGTCAGAAATGCTATGCGAGACCCAACATCTCTGAAACTAGCTATCTGTATGATCCATCCCAAACACCTTGTATCTCAAGAAGCAGTCCTAATTATTTAGGTGGTGTTTTTACTCTGACAGTGTCCATCATGTATCATAAATGTTTTGTCTTACAATATTTATAGTTTTTTTAAGCTGTGTGTTTCAACTTTAACAGCTTGCATGGAAAAGAGCCGCAATGTACTATTTATGAAGAAGCTTATTCAACTTACACAACTAGAGCACATTCTTTGCTTTGTTTGGGGCATGATCATTATGATAGAGAAACATATTTTACCTTATTTTAGAACTCCTTAACTTTGGCAAACATGATTAAGTTCCTTTCCTTGGAAAATGTTTGTGGAGGCATTCACATCTACTAGGAGCATTTTTCATTTGCACACCTTGATGTGTGATAAGCTGAAAATACTATATTCTCTTATCAGGTCAGGCTGTCATAAAATAAATCCTCCTTGTATGCCTGATGTTGTTACCAAAAGAATGCTCAACAAAACCTTTCAGTTTGCAGTAAAATAAAAGAGGAGAAGCTGTCGCTTACCACATATATATACAATCAACTAAGAATCTGGTTTAATTTGAATTATTGCATAGTGGGGTGAGAACAATGAGCAGTCACTCACATGCTCTGTTGTTAACAGGCTAGGATTGCCTGTCTTCAAACAGGTGATCCCATTATGGTTGGATAGAGTTGATGTACGGTAAAACTGCAGAAGGTGCTGTCCAACCTCATTACATTAGTGCAGCAACTGTCTTTCAAGCTTTATTTAATAATGTTTTTACCAAGGACGTTTGTGAAGCTGCTGTCTGCAAGGAATTATCACAATACAGAGGCTTGACAAATCATATGCTTGGTGTGTTTTGGTAGGTTCTGCACAAACAAAAACTCTGACAAAAGATAGGATGTCACTAGTAGTTATAACTGCTGAAATGGTCATTCCCTTCAAGATCTCATATTAAAGTAAGCACCCCATTCGGGTGAACTTTTTATGGAGTGGAGTTATGTAGGTATAGATACCATTCTTGAGAGAAGTGCGATATCTAAGCTGTTTCACTCCCCTCAGTTTCCAGAACCTGCTTTTCTTCCCCCCACCCCCCACCCCCACCCCCCCCACACACACACAATTTCTCTTGGTTTTACTATGTGTATATGTTGTTTCTTGGAAAAAATATTAGTTCATATTGGAAGAACTTATTTCTTGTAATGTCATCTAGGAGGAGACAGATAATTAAAATGCTGTATTCATGTGTCATCATTGCCTACCCACCACTGAATTCATAACTACCACTTTTTGTAATAACAAGCTATGAGTTTGTAAGAGAAAGAATGGTAATTTTTCTTAATGTAATGGCTGGTAGGATGATTAATAAGATTACATGGCTCATGTCCTCAGCTCATTTCCAGTGTGCATCATTTAATGCTGTTTGGGGAATGCCAGTCCACTTAACTGTCACTTCTCCAGCAGAATTACTGTAAGCACGCTAAATATGTTACATATAATTGTGCCAGGAACATAGTGGATAACATGATAAAGATTTTATGAGTATTCCAATGTACTACTCCCGTCCTACTTCCGTACCATACAGAGAAGCTACATTACCCTAAGGCCAGGCATCATGCATATTGTGTGGTACTATGGCTGCAGCAGAACAGCCTCCCCTCAGCACATAATACTGCAGACACAATTATTCTTGCATTTCATGGAGGGGTTGGGCAGTTCAGGAAGCATCCTTACCATTTCCCACTCCTCCTTCCTGTGCAATGACTTGGACATCTTGGCATGGGATGTATATTGCTGGTTTGTTCCAGACATACGTCAGTATAGTGATCTTGCACAGAAAGTACAGGTTTCTTGATAAATAGCGACATAAGCAAGTATTCTATGGACTGCTCTGGTATTCATAGTGTATGTGCAGTTTAACACAGCAAGTAATAGTAATGCTTTACTCTCTCTCTTTTTAAACACCTTTATTTTTTTTCCAAACATTTGTTGAATTATCACTTGCGATATAGGCAAATTTACATTCATATAAAAGTAATCAAGCTATATTAACATAAACATTATAGTACACCTATATTGCTATATATCATATAACTTGAGCAATATTACATAAATTATTCAAATCCTGACTTTTTTAAACATGAAACATCTTTATTAAACCATCACTTACTACATAGGCAATCATACATTTATATAAATGAAAACAAATAACCCCGACAATCCTAGTAGCAAAGTATTTTACATCACAAACCATACTGACACACTCCCAGTTGCAAACATTATACATCACTTATCTACCCAATCTTTCTCATTCAAACATTCCATAGCTCATTTAACTCCTGCTGCCTTTTAGACCTTATTCTTCCCTTGTATGTGTTGTTCTCACATTTCCCATTTTTTTCCTGTGTAGTTTGTTCATACCCTTAATAAGCTGTTACTCAATGTGCAGCCAGATTGGAAGTCTTTTTAAACATCTTTATTAAATCACAATCACTAGTTACATAATGACATAGGTGAACGTGCTTTGATGGAATATAAAACCAAACACAGTGATGTTTTCATTATTTTCTTGCAGTATAAATGTTTGCTTTCTTTTTAAAAAATATTTACTCCAACATTTGATAAAATGTTCAGTTCTTGCCTTCCTTTAAACCTCACTCATCCTCCTTTGTTCCCACATCCTTGTGTTTCTTTCCCATAAATTCCATTTATTTCTATGCAGTTTGCTCCTTCCCTTTTGTAAAGATTCTACTTCCTTTTTCCTTCCTTTATAATGTCCAATACTCAATTACAGTTGGTTTACATCTTGATTTCCATTTTCTGGTAATTACATTTTGGCAGTCAATATTTTAATTTTTATTTATTTTGACATTTGTTAACCAGCTTAGCCCGACTGAGCTTGAGCCCATTTTCAGTGGAGGCCCGGGAAGAAATGTTCCATACATAAACATTGTTAAAAGCAGTTGCAAACCTTATGTACAGAAAGCTTCAAATACACGTGAAAGTACTATACAGAGGTGACAGTAGGTATCAATGAAATGTTAAACATAGTGCAGTAATATATAGATCAGCAGGTAGTGAAGTAAGTGATAGTAGAAGACATATTGTGTTTACCATAGGTACTTATAAAGCTCACAGTACAGTACTTTACAATAGTTATATAAAAATTTCACAGTATGGCACACAGTAGAACAAATCAGGTAGCTAGAGTAATATTAAACACGGTATGGAATAAAAATACAGCCAAGTAGAGTTGACAAAGGCTGTACACAAGCGGATTGGAAAGGGTATTGAGATTAAAAGTGCGGGTGGAGTTTAAAATTGATGGTCAAGTGGATTTTAAGACGTAGAGAAATGAGGAGCAACATAGAGGAGAGTTAGGTTGGGCTTTGGTAGGAACAGATGTAAGAGATCATAAGAGTATCCTTTAAAGCTTTTTTAAAGATGTGAGTTTTGGGTATAGTGCAGATATTCAGAGGAAGTTTGTTCCAAGCCAAGGCAACAGAATAGCTGTACAGACGTTGACCAATAGTTCTTTTGGGCTTATAGACATTGAAGAGAATGTGTTCAGAACTCTGGAGAGATCGATTGTGCTATAGATGGATAGGAGGGATGAGATGGGCAAGAGGTAGGTTTGTTGAAGATGAAGTGAGCAAGGAGCATTTGAGTTAGGTGAGAAAATTCTAGCCAACTTGGGTATTTGAGAGAAAGGCAGTAGTGTGAGCTATAGGGTTGGTTAGCAGCAAACCTAGCAACTTTGTTATAAGTGAGATAAAGCTTAGACTTTAGTGAGGATTACAAGTTCGGTAAGATATGAGAGGCATAGAGTAGACTGGGAAGAAGGTAAGCATAGGCAAGGGAAAGTCTAGAGTCTTTGGAGAGGAATTTTTTGTTCCTATAGAGCAAGATGAGTTTTTGGTGTATTTTTATGCAGTACAGACATGTAGATCAAGTTTTAGTTGATCATCAATAATAGTGCCTAGGAGCTTGGTGTGTGTTTCTGCGTTAACTGCGATGGTATCAAGAAGTGTGATAGTAAATGTAGATTTGTGATGAGAAAGAGATTTTGGTGGGAATAGCAAAAATATTTTTTTTTGGGTTGAGTATTAGTTGATTAACCATCTTTCAACAGAGTTGAAAGAGTTTTGGCTTAAAGTGTGGAGGTGAGAGAAATCGTCAGAACTGGAGATTGTAGTGGAATCGTCTGCATATTGTATGAGAGAAGGAAGTGTGGAGGCAGTTGCTGAAGAAGATAAATAGTAGTGGTCCGAGAATGGAGCCTTGTGGTACACCCATTTTGACAGCGATGAAGGGTGAGAGGGAAGTGAGCCACTGGACAGACTGTTGTCTGTTGGTGAGGTAGCTTGAGAACCATTTAAGAGTGGGGTTGGAGAAATTAAGGTCATACAATAAGCTTGGGGTGAGAGAGAGTGTAAAAGGCTTTAGATAGGTCCAAGAATAGACTGGAAAATAGTTTATTGCGGTCTCTGGCTTCTGAGATTGTATGGGTGAAGGAAATAAAAGCTGTACTCGTGCTATGGTTATAGTGGAAGCAGAGTGAGTAAATTTTCCTGAAGAAGATAGTCCAGGAGCTGCTTATGTATGGATTTTTCAAGAATTTCAGAGAGGGGGGGATAGAAAAGCTATAAGCCTGTAGTTGGCAAGGTCAGTGGAGTAACCTGCTTTGTGTTTATGTATAGTGTAAAATTTCTTCCAGATAGAGGCGACTGTAGATTCTTGGATAGATCGGTTGATCAAGTTGGAGATTGGATAGACTATTGAGCTAATGGCGAGTTTTAGGAAGGGGGGTGTTCGATTATCAGCTGAGGGAGAGCAAGACTTTAGTTTGCTTAGAAGAGATTTTATGTAAGCAGTGGGGACAGGGTTGAGTGAGAAGGAGATTTTGTGGCTAGAGGGAGGGGGGTGGGATGGAGTGATTGGAGGTGTGATAATTCTGGGTTAGTTTGCTGATGGAGTTGATGAAATAATTGTTAAGAATAGTGGCAGTTTCAAGGGGAGAGTTGTTAAGGCAGGGGTTAGGTATAGTGGGTTTACCTGGATAAAGAATCTTATTGATTATATTCCAGAACGTTTTAGGACTGCTGTTACGGTTTGTTTGGGGCTTTGGGTAGAAGTTTTTCTTGTCATTATTGACATGTTTTTGGTGAGGTTTTGGAGTTCCTCATAGGTTTGGAGGGGGGGGGGATTTATTCCTAATCCAGTTTTTCCAAGCATTGTACTTTGTTATGCATTAGACAGCAAGTGGACTGAGAAAGTCAGGGTGCATAGAGTGATTTTACTCTTATTTTTTCTAGATATTCCTAACTCCCTTGCTCCCCTTAGGAAACTCAGGTTAAAATTTGATATATGGCATCATCAAGGGGCAAGTAAAAAAAGGGAAGGAACAACTGATGGAGAGTCGATTGTTGAACACATCAAGTTTGAAGCTAGAGAGACTGCAGTATTCTTTGTATTTGTGCGTGTGCTAACTTCTTGAAGGGAGAATCTTTGAATAGAGGTGGGCAGGTGGTCACTTAAGGAATCAGGAAGTGTCATGGGGTTGTGGTAGAGGTTTGGATTTGATGCCAGGATCCAGTCAAGAATAGAACTGGAGTTGGTTGGCTTTGTGACACTGCCAGCCCAGCTATCTGGAATGTTGTAAATAATTCTATTTCATTTGTGAATATTGATATGATTTATACGGAACTGTATTATGTACTGAGCTTCAAGAATGTAACCACAGCATACCCTGCTGGAACACAGAAGACTAACGTACAAAACTTCAAGAAAATAAGTACAAATTAAGTGTTTTACAATGTGCTATAAAAGTTAGTTAATTCAGCAAGGAGACAGAATGTCTTGAGCTAGAAGTTTATTTCTGTTGTCTTGGGGAAAAGTAATTACTAGGTTTAAAATGTAGTGTTGTATTGCTGTATGACTTCCTAGCAGCTGCATATCTGAGAGAGATGTTTTTTTTAACACAGAGATGTTAGTTTCTGTTAGCCTGGCAAGTGAGGACAGGTGACGAAGTGTGCTATCATCAAAGTTGACCCAGCAGTAATGTTTGATAGTAATTTAAGAACTCTCTCAGAGAGAAATTGTGCATTTTGTATTTTGTTTTTGACCTGGAAACATCATCATCTGCACTTGCCTTGCTAACAGTAAGTAACTAGGGCACAGTAATTTCTTTTAGCTATAGCTAGGAATATAGTAAAGATCAGTTTAGATGTTTCTGCATTTATTTGAAACTGTCCTGCAGTGCTGTTTTAAAATATTTCCTGTAATTCTGAACTCTGTAGTTACTGTGTTGTTTGAGCGTTGTCTTGTTCTTTTATATATTTGTGGCTGATATTTGTGAGACATATTTAGGCTCTTAGCGTACTTGTATATGTATTTGGTGACACTGTACAGGCCACTACTAAATAGCCTTGCAAGTCCTGGTCACACTTACCATTTGGATAATAGTAACATTACACAGTAATATTGGTCACCCTTTGTGAACGGCCTTAAAGTAGCTGATAAGGGGTTCTGGTGGCAGTGATAACTACCTTATGGTCTAGGCAGAAGGGGGCATAGCTAGTAAACCTGTTCCAACCTATCCCATGTGTGTGTTTGTGTATAAATCAAATCTCAAAGTGTGTGTGTGTGTGTGTGTGTTTGAGCTACTTGGGCAGGGACACGAAGCACTGGTTGGACAGAGAGAGTGTTGGGTGGACTTGACTTGGAACCCTGGCTAAGGACTCAGCTCTATAGCTGTGCCAGTGGCGAATCTTATTGGGGATCTGGAGAAAGAGGGAGAAACCAGCCCCAGACTGACTGTGATCTCTGTGTGCTCTTAAGGGAAATTGTACTTTGCTGTGTGTATACTTGTCATCCTCTCATTGTGTATGTCCCTCACTATTGCCATTGGTGAGGATTGAGGCTCCTTCATTACTGGGCCAGTGCAGGGACATCACTGGCTTGTTAAAGTGGGTAAAGGTTGAGATAGTTGTGAGAAGCCATGGAGATTTATGGTAGAGGTTGGGGAGTCAGTGGACAGGGTTTGCCAAGCAATATTAACATAACCCAGAATTATTGTTTAAGATACGGAGTGAGTGATCAATGAAAAAACATGTTCAAGAATGAGAATTTTATTACCTGGAGGTATATATATGGCAGGAATTGAAAGCTTTTTGTGGTTAAGTTTACAGTTCATTATCAGAAGTTCTGCAGCATGTAAGTTGTGGAGTGTAATGGACAGAGGGGGCAGGCTAAGTTCGTCAGAGTACATAACAACACCTCCTTTTTTGTGGGCTTTTCTAAGCAGAGGATATTATATCCAGGGGAAGAAATTCATTATTTGAGATGTGGGGTTTAAGCCAGGTTTCAGAGAGTATCACTAAATCAGGGGTGTGGTGGGCTATCCATGAGCGGAATGCACTGACTTTGTTGAGAATGCTATGAATATTCAATGAGAATATGGTTATGCACTTGAATGAGGAAGAGCAATGTGGGAGGAGATTGAGGTGAGGGGAGGGTGGGATGAGATGGATTGGAGTCTGGGCCAAGGATGGGGTGAATATCTCCTGATAGGAATAAACTTTGAGTGAATAGTATTAGTGAAAGGATTGTTAGGCATGTAGATGTGGTATTTTGGCTTGGATTTGAGGGGTTGTGTAGGGTGGAGGACTAATTTGATTTCGAGTAGGAGTGGGTTTGAAGGGTTGAATTAGTGGAAGCTATTAAGAAAGTGTGGGGAGTTTCAGTTTTCTAAGTGGGTGAGTAGGAGTAGGAAGCAAGTTTATGGGAGGCAAATTAGTTTGATATGAGGACAAGTGAGAGAGTAGAATAAGAAGAGGAGTAGAGATACAAATGAGGAACATGGTAAGGGAGACTGAAAGCATATGGGAGGTGTATGTTTGCAAGAAGATACATACGGTAGAAAGTTGAATCACTTTGTGGAGGAGAATTGGGAAGAGGAGACGGGAGGTAGATGGGATTTGTGTAGACATTGCTGAGGCGAGGAAGAGTTAAGGCAATTAAGAATACAGAAGTAGTACTTTAAATCAGAGGGTAAAAGTACAAGTGAAGTAAGAGAAAAGAAGTATAGTGATGTAGTTTGCAGAAAGTTTCAGTAAGTCTGTGCTGTTTGGGGGTGTGGTAAGGTAGGAGGGTGAGTGTATTGATTGCAAGGAGAGATCAGGGAGAGGAGGGTCAAAAGTGGAGTAGAAAAAAGGGTTAGAGTATAAGGTTAGAGTAAATGGGGGTAGGTGGGAATTGGGAGTAAGGTAGGGGAGTGGTGTGAGCCTGAGCAGGTAAACACCAGCAGAAAGTAGGCAAAACAAAAACTATCAGTATTTGCAGAATACACCAGGTCAGTAGCAGCACCCTAATGTTATAAATACCCTGTAGCCTGTGTCAGCCAGGAGTTACTGAATACTGTATGGTAACCAAAATTAGATAGAGTTTGAGAGTTTCAGGACTTGACTAGCAATCTTCTTCTCCTGGGCAGAATAAAAAAAAAAACAACTCATAGAATTAAGGAGTCTATTGTATAGAATATTCGGGGGGGGGTACCTCAAATTAGCGACCCAGTTAGATGTGCACGTCACCTCTGTTTTATTTAATTTTCAAAACTAAGATTAAAGTTTGAAACCTCAGCACAGTGAGTGTGAAACATATGTTGTTGAGCTTGAGGGCTTTAAACATGCTTATGACGTACTATGTCCAGGCAATTAAGTTCATGTGTCTCATCTTAAAAGAATCATTTCATCATTTACAATAATTTGCTCCCCCAGCATTTATGACAAATTACTCTGTAGGGAATTTTTTAAATCTGCCAACTAGTTACACTCCCAAAGAACATGCTCCCATCATGGCTCTGCATTTGCTCTCAAAAGAAAAACTCTTTGCAGTCTATTTGGGTATAAAAATACCTATGCAGATACTTCCAAGTAGAATTCCACAATCTTCTGGACTCTTTTGCATACTTCGGAGACATATGTATGTCTCCTTATCCTTTCTTTGTAAATTGCATTTCCAGTCTCTTTTCGCAAACTTTTCTAACCTCCTTTGATTGAGTGATAATTATCATGAAATATTTTATAAGCCCTGCTGATTATCCTTTTTAACAGCAGCTTCTGTCCTAGACTAACCTAAAAACTTTATCGGATATGGTTTTTCACTTAGCATTCCCCTATCCCTTTCTCTTTTCATATATTCCGTTATCGAATTCCTTGCTTTATATTCTAATATTAATCCTTAATAAGGAAGGTGGTCTCTAAACTGCACACCATCCTTCTGTTTGGCCTCATCCTGCTTTGTTATTTCCCCTCTAGAGTTATTTGTCCCAGTGATTTGGTTCCTTTGCCAGTTTTCCCTAGTACAGTTTAGCCCCCTCTTGCCTATTTTCTATACCTCTACTTGTAGTCATTCCTATTGGCAAAATTTCCTTTCTCCATTTCCACATTGGCTTTATTCTTAGAATATCTTCTGCTACTTTATGAATGTACTATTCTGTATGGTGGTAGTGGTGGTTCTCCTTAAGAACCTGTATCTAAAACCATATTCTCTCATTGTTTCTTGAACTTCTCCCATTTCATCATAATACCTTTCCATTTTGATTTTTGACCTTCTGCTTGTGTTGTTTATGAGCCTTAACTGTGTAGCTCTAAAATATGCCTTCAAATCAGGTAATTCTCATCGACTTTGTTCAGTGGAGAGGATCAGCTTTATCCCACTTAACTCTTGCTCTCTTTTCCTCCCAAATAAATTCCTTCACCCCTTTATTAATTATCCATAGCTTCTCCTCTGGTTAGTAAAAATATGCCTGACCTGTTTATAAAAGTAAAAAGGACGAAAATATTTTCACTGCTTGCTCTATCCATAGTCACGATGAAGAGCTTCCAGTTTCTCAGATTTTTGTATTGTCTTTTGTTTAGTCTCTTCTCATATATCCTTAGCTGCTATAATAAAATCCTTTTTTAATTCCTACACCTAAATAGTTTGTGTTATCATGGTTATTACTTTAACAATTAATGTGTGGGTATGCAGTTTACTGCTATAACTATTCTTTTATCTTTATTAATTTTATATCAAGATAGTACATGGAAATGGATTTTCAAGTGCAAAATATCTGCAAATAGAGCCAATGTTTCTTGATTATCATACCATTTATATCATCAAATGTGTGAATCCCTCATTTTCTTTGCCAATAGCTCTAAATAAAAAGCAAATAAAGGAGAAAGAGAACACCCCCTGCCTTATTCCTCTGTTCAAACAGAACTGTTGGAGAACAATCCTCTGACCTCCTAATTTAACCCTGTTGTTCTGTCAGGGAATACAGATGCTACCCCTGCTCTGCTCATAAAATCCCAGCTGACTCTATCAAATTCTTTCTCTGCATTAAGACCCATCAGTAGTAGCAATATTTTCTTACATTTTGCTTCCATCTGGATCATTATTCTGTTGTTGTTGACAACTGTTTGTCTCCACTCCATAAAACCACATTGATTCATATCTGTCAATCTTGGCAACCCATTTGCTGTTCTCTTATGTAGTATAGGCATAAGTACTTTATAATCATGGCTTAAAATTGAAATTGGTCAATATGAACCTGGGTTTGATGGGTCTTTGCCATCTTTCGGTAATACTGCAAAACACTAGAATCCCCCTTTAAAATATTATTAAACAAAATCTTCTAAATCTTTATTACTTTGTTCCTTCTCAACTTCCATACTTCCACAGGAATACAGTCTGTTTATGAGAATTTAACTGTTGATTGATTACACACCATTGTTTTTATCTTATCTTTTCCTTAATTCTTGCCATAAATATTTCCAAGTGTGCCTTTTCTTGGTTTCCGAATTCCTCTCTTTTATACAAAATTTCATAAAATTCCTGAAGTAACTCTAGTACTTCTGTAGGACCTCTGGTTATTTTTCTTGTCACACGTTCCTTAGGTTTGATGACGACCTTTTCTACATTTTGTAGCCTAGGCCATCATGATAAATGTTTTTGTGCCCTGTAGCTCTCAAAAAAGAGTTGCTTACCAGAAACCTTTCTAAACTCTCGTATATTATTTGAATACTGCCTTATTTTCCCTTTAGAACTTTTCATTTGTTCCTCCTCTTACACGAGATTCCCTTTATTCTTCAGTACTTTAAGCTTTGTCAACTCTTCTAAGTAATTCCTAATACTTTTTCCCATATCTCTTTTATCTCTACCATGTTTTCAAACTCTGTTTTTATTTTATCCTACTCACTAGCTATCCCTTCTGCCAGAACTTCATAATTCTCAAATTAATTCCACTGTATGTTTCTTATTTTTGTCTCTTTTAACAGGTAAGTGGCAGTGTCTCATTTTTGCTTTAGTGGACTGCATCATTATCTTAATTTTTATTGGTACTTGACTTAAAATAGTCATTGGATGTGTGTCAAGACTTTCAGTTAAATATACATGCACCTGTGAGATATAATTTCTCTCCAGTCTTGCCCAATTATTGTACCTTAGGGAATAATATGTAAATTCTTAAGTTCCTTCTACTGAATTCACATTTTGCATAACAAATAGTCTTGTGTATTTCTTCAGAAATCTGTCCTGTTATCTTTTCCCTTCTAGGTCCACCTGACACATCCTTACTATTGTAAATCAAGTTCCAGTCTCCACCCATAAGCAGTAATCCCTGTTGAAGCCTGATCTTTTTCTCCCAAAATTCACCTAAGCCCCATACTAGCAATTTTAGGTGGAATATGATTACATGCCAGTGTAATCTTCCTCCCCTGCCAGTAATTCCTTAATAGCACAGATCTGTCATTATTGTCTTTTCCTCCTTTCTGTCACTTTTGGAGCCCCTCTAGCAGTCAGTGGTATTACTACTACCCTTAGCTTGTCCCCGGTATTCTGCCGAATGCCTGGCCTGAAATAATTTCTTTGTCTAAGTCGCATGTTCATTGTTATCCAAATGTGCCTCCTGCAACATTGCTACTTGCACCCTGCATTTCTTAATGTAATTCAGTACTGTCTGATTTTTGCCTGTACCTGTAAGGACATTCCATGATAATATGGACAGAGTAACCATTATGATAGAAAACTATTACTCCCTCTTGTTATACAAGACTTTTTTTGAATGTGCATTTCAAATGCTTATCTTACATGCGCACACAAATGTTTGACAGGCTGATCTGTTATGCAGATGCTTTTTTATCTTCCTTTGAACTTGTCACATTTTCAAGACTATTTTGCTTCAGTGAAAACACACAATTACATGCATTTCAGAATCACTGTTCTCTTTTAATTTACAACAAGCTTGCAGAATTATGTGCTTTTGCAAAAAATGAAGTTTACCTTTCCATGTTGGAGCTGATGCACAAAATAAATGACTGTATCCACATTCATTTACCTGTTCTAATATCACTTTAGCATGGATAGCCTTATTGCTACAGCCTGTTATCCCATTTATACTGATTGCTGTATTTATTCTTTTCTTGCGTGCGTTCCCTTCCCAGATATGAAAAACAGCTTGCATGACTTTACTAAGCATTGACTTTTTAGCTCTAAGAAAAACTGCACTGACTACTGAGAAAGTAAGTAGACTAAAGTCTGCACTGCTATGTTAAATGCCTTAAATTTTTAAGACTGCTGGGGAGATAAATACTCATATAACTTATTCACTGTCCACACTTTCAAACTCCATTTAGTTTTTCAATGAACTGCTTGCCATTACACCTTTAAATGCTAATGATACTGCATTCTTGCATTTCTGTCAGTACAGTGTGTATAAAGGTCACTTGCGTGGGAGGATGGCATAATGGTTAAGGTGTTTACCATGTAGACACAAGGTGCAGGGTTTGATTTTCACATGGAGTAATTGGCTAGGCTTAAAGTGGCCCACAAGGGCAGTTGGCCTAGCATGAACCTATGATTAATTGCATACACCTGCAGGCAGCTTATCTCCAAGTAAAAGCATTTGATAGTGAGAAAAAAGGCAGTATATTTGTATATGCATGAACGAATCTTTGTAAATGTCACTCAGAACATACTGTTCATGGGAAATTGTCTTCACCTGTTGACCTCTTGTCTCATAATGAAAGTATATGCTAGTGAAAATAAAAATTGTTAATGACTTTGAAATACAAAAAAAATATTTCTATGCCTCTGCATTTTGTCTTATTTTTTCAAACTTATTTGCTTATAAAATAAGTTATCTGTAGCTTAAACCAAAGACATTAATCTAGATATCCACCCCTGTAAAATTAGGGGTGATTATCATCTTAATTCTGCTTATAATGTGATTGGTAGACTTTCACATCCCCCCAACTCCAGCAGCCCAAGATCACATTATTTTAACTTTTAACTTGCCACTTTCCAGCTTTTCTTACCTTGTTATAGTTTAAAACCCAGATACATTGCAATTAAGAAAAAGTATTTTCTTACATTAATATCTTCAGAATATATATCATTCACTGATAAAACTCACCCACCTCACATTTAAAGTAACCCTGACTGCACCCTGTACAAAACTACTTTGCATTATAACATACAGTTTATATAATGCCTTTTTATGCAAATATTAATAAGATCAAAAAATATTTTACTAACAATAACTTCTTAACTTTCTTTAGTGTCCTTCTAAACATTAATAGCATAAAGTGGGGTATATGCTTTACAGTTCATCCACCAGTTTAACACAGTCAGAAAATTCTAGTCTTCTTAGCCGATTCTTGCAGTGTGACATTTCACGTTTCTAATCTTACACATAATGGGATAGATGCTTTTACAGTCTCACATTTATTCACTAATTCACAATATTGTTGTTCTTATTCCTGATCATTTCCATTATCCAGCACCAGTCTCTGGTTCAAATCCAAAGTACTCTTGATGCTTCTTGTCAACTCATGCTTTTTTCAGTTGCTCAAACATTTTCATTTGGGACAGTGCATAAAGTTTCACTGGAAAAGTCTTTGTATGGGCTATGTTATTCTCAGAAGAAAAGATGCTTGCTGACTCACTGTTTATAAACTTTTTTTTATTTCCTCATGAAGCTCTTCTGTCTTTGATCCACCAGTAAAAATATGCTGGATACAGCAGCTTGAATCTCACACCACCTCTGGACATTTTTTGATTGCTGGGATAAACTTGCTTCTTTTCTTCTGGTGTCTAAAAATAATCAGTTTTCAGAAACACTCTGCTATCCCCAGTTTTTAATACATTTCCTTTTTCCACAATTTTGTCAGGAGCAGCTATTTCTGATGGTGTGATTGCATCTTTATTAATATCGGTCTTAGCTTCTTTCTCATGGCCAGGCTTGGAGCATACACTCAGTGTCCTCACAATTAACAAGTCCTGCTGTGGAACACCAGTCCATATCCTTATTTGTACATTCATAAAATGAATAGTCTTTTCCTTCCAGTTTCTCTGGTAAAGTAGAAAATCTCAATTTTTCTTTGTGATGTGTGTTTTCTCACTTTAATTTTGTAACAGAAGCCTCATACTCAGCCAGCATTTCTACATTTCACCTTCTGACTTTTTTACTGTTTTCTTAACTCATCTGAATAGGTAATTAAAACTTCTTCCATTTTTTCCAGTGTTCTGTTATTTGACTGTATATGTTCCTTCAGTGGTTCAGGATTTTGAAGCCATATGTGGGTGCATTTTATTTATTTGTATCCTCCAATTATTATAAGCCATCTTTTGTACCAAAGTTGAAACTTAACTGCATTTTGCTAAATAACTGTAAACATTTTTCACAGCTAGAGTATGTTTTCTTCTCCTTTCCCCTTTTTCTAGTTGACTATCTGTTACTTTCTGTGATTTTTTTTATTTGCTGACATCCAGGCAGTACAATTGCAAGGCAGTAGCTGAGTTTTATCCAGTTAGATTTCACTGATTGTTTATTTTATTCTTCACAAGGGCAGTTTCCACACTGGGAGAATTCAAATCAACCTGCTGATCAGTGTGCAGCCATATGTGAAGCACAGGTCATGTTTTACTCTTGTGAGTTTTTTCAAAAATTGTAGTATATCTTCATTAGCCAGATTATGCTTGCTGCCGCTGATTAAAAATGTGCCTTTACTGCTTGAAACCAGAACATGGCAATTTAAGCATGACCTCTGATTTTTAAGTTAGGTGGTGAATTACAAAAAAAGGTACAGAAGTATGTCCTGCAGTGGGTTGGTGCCCTTTTCAGGGTAGGTTTCTGTGCTTTGTACTCACTGAGTGCCAGTGTGGGCTCCAGCTTCCACATAACCCTTTATTTGATTAACTGTGTAATCAGAGAATGAATAAAAGGTATAGAAATTAATTTAGGAGTCCTTTTTGTGAAGCAGCAGGATGGATCCCTAACTATGCTTGAGATTATCCAAGTTTGATTAGGGATCTGGGTTCTAGAGATGCTAGGCAGGAAAGGAAAGTATGTTTATTTCTTCCTGGAGTGGGAATGAGTTGCACTTCTTAGAATGCAGATCCTATCAGTGTATCTCCACGGGATACTGGAGGCCAACTGGGAAGCATCCGTTTACAAGGGACTTTGGGCCTTTGTGGGGATAATATCACTAGTGTCAGCAAATGACATACATATACCCTGCCTGTTGCATGCTTACCTTGTCGATGTTTTCAGAGATGTACATAAAGGGGTATGGTTTCAGCTGGAATCCTCTGATGACTGCTTGCATGACAGCCACACTGTTGATTGGTTCTCAACATGCAGGGTGCAGATGGCTGTAGTCACAGTGGCAGAAAGGATGGTTGACAGCCAAGAGGCACAAACTGTGAAAGAAAAGAAAGAAAGAAAATAATTTTGCTTGCTCTCAAATATGACCAAGTTAAAAAAAAATCACACAGTAAAGTAAAATGACTAAGATTAATGTTTCACACATACCATTCTTAAGAAATGTTAACAGTTTTTTCACTCTCATAAAGAATGGCATGTTCAGAAGTTGTTAATTTCATAAAATAAGCATCAATCAGTTTTATTTTGTTATTTGCTCTTTTTTGGTTTGCTGTTAAGCGATTTGTTTTTGTACACTGCCTCTTCTGACACCTAGTTTCTAACTTTCCTAACTTGTTGATGATTTGTGCCACTTGTTCCCTACTATAAGCTCTGAATGGGGAATTGAGAGCTCGGTCGTCAAGAGATGGAAACTGTCATTATACAGATGACAAAGCTTTTTGATCTTTATTACTTGGGTCCCTTGGTGATTGGCATGCAGTACATCAGAATGGCATGCAAATGTGCTTACACTGGAACAGCCTACAAGCCGTTTTCCACACCAAGTAATTAGTTTGCGCAGACAAGTGTATAGCATACAGGAATAAAGAGAGATAAATCCTTGTCAGTAATCCAGACATCTTGGGTTAAAATACTGATCTTTGGTACTGGAGGAGTCAGCTATGAGAAGGATAGGAGTGATAGCATTGCGTCGTCTCTGGTGTGTCTGAGAGGGATTGGAAAGAAGTGCGTCTCCTAGGGTGCATGTTCTGTCACTAATTCCAAGTGTGACCAGGGACTTGTTGGACAGTATTTGCCTCCAGTGGAGAATGTTAGAGCTACTAACAGGTTATGTCATCCATGGAGAAGAATAAAAAATCCCACTTTCTACACATTGCATAGTCATCCCTAGAGCAGTATGGGGCAAGTGCACAGGAAATTCTATGGCTTTAAAGATAAATAATTCCAAGACCTGCTTGCATAACAACAACAGGACAGTAAATGTTTTTGCATATGGATAATTGAATGTGGTAGCTCAGAGATCAGCAAGCATGGGGGGGGGGAGTCCATACAGTAACTACTTTCTTACTTCAGCCAGTGGAATAGACAAATACGGATTGACTCTCTTTTTGAAGACCCTCTGCAGTTGGCAACTGTTGATAATTCCTTTCCTCATGTCTCCAGCTCAAAATAGTTTTGAAGTTTCTCTAACTCTCACATTCAAGGGAATACAGCTGATGATCAACCTTCTTATACAAATCATAATGTCACGTGCCAGCGTAGCAGGGCAAACGGAGCCTATGTGCTTCCCAATTCCTTTTTTTCCACTTCCACAGTTCATATTTTGAGTCTAATGTACATTGTAGGAAAATCCCCACAGTTAATTCCTAAATCATAAACAACTTCTGATGACAGCAAATGCATTTAGATCAAAAGCCAGGACTCACACTTGGCAGTATTTATACTTCCTAGGAGAAGTGCATGTTGTGAAAAACTTTTACTGGAGCCAGTCCTTCAATTCAGCAACCAACAGAAGGATTGAGAAACTCCAGACCTACATCACCTTGAGCAAGATGACAGCCTTGGAGGATGGCCATTACCGAGACTGGCAAGAAGATGTTGTATGTGATCCCAGCCACAGTCCATTAGACATGCAAAAAGTGGGTATCCAGACATGAGCCAAAGCCTTTTGTCATAAACTTCATCCCTGAGATAGCATCCAGCTTATGTGCTGCCTTATTATCCCTTACTAAGGGGTAAATCAAACTTCTATCTTTCATCTGATGATAATGATGAAAACAACAGGAGAGAGGCACCCCTATGCAACCATCTTTGGGGGTGTCTGGGGAGTCAGTGAGAAACTTCCCATGTTGGGTCTTTAGGATCTTAACTGTAGCCAGCCAGCCCATGAGAAACAAGCCCTTTCTCAGTGTTCAGAGTCTGTCTTGGGCTGTCTGCTCCTTTTGCATCCCCACTGGTTAAAGAATGTTTCCGTTGAGAACTGAGTAGACTTCTTTGGGTCTTCCTGTATAAGGTGCACTGTCATACTTGTATTTTATGTTAGATGTGCATTCATTATGTGGCATGTAATAAGATCTGTCCTTGCTAGTGTGTACCCTTAGGGAGCATAGTTTGCTAGTGTAAGGTCTTGTAAAGAGTTTTCAAGACTTGTATATGTTACTGTAGGCACTACGACAACAGTGCTCAACACCCAGTGTCCATGTTTCATTTGCAGTACACTTTTGCATTTAATAAGTTTAACCCATCCCATACTAGGGTAAGAAATTGTCTCCCTCCCCTTTGGTCTTCCCTTGGAAGGGAATTTTGAGGATACTGCATCAGAAACAGTGAAGGATAATGAGACTTCCTTCCCCATAGCCCATCTGCTTCGAATGATCCCTCATTTGGAGAGGACTTCAGGCTTTTGAAGTCTTCCTTAGATATGTCTTTAGATCACCTGCCTTCTCCAGAAAAGCTGAAGGCTATGGTCTAGAAGCATTGGGATGAATTTTCTGTTTCTAAGAAAGCAGATGTCCTCTTCATTCCAGAAGTGGAATGGAATGAGATTGTAAGTAAGCATCCTATGGTAGATTCCTTTATTTCTCTGTTCCATTGTTTTGTTCCAGAGATCGCCACATTTTTCCATTCTTATCAGCAGGTGAAGGAGTCCAAAGCCTCAGGTATGGTAGTAAAGTTGGTATTCTCTTCTGCTGTTTTTGGTACTTCAGTCCTTAACTGTCTGTGTCATCTATACTAATTCTAGTTTTCCCTTAACTGAACATGTTCTTGAAAAGTTGGCAGAGCTCCCCAGGTTTGGAGTCAAGGAGTTTCTGGAAAAGATCCTTCATGTTGGCTTTTGTCAGTAGTCCAGATGCAGTGCACTCTAACATTGTACTGATTTATTTCGTAGTGAAGCAGGCGCAGTATGCGTTTGCAGCAAATGGCATGACATAGGCTGGCTTCCTTTAAGAATAAGCTTAATCAGGCCATTCCAAATGCTCTGTGTAGTACAACATCCTCTATCAGCAAGCTTCCCAGGACCTGGACAGAAACATCTAGAAGAGGAAAAGAGTATAGTGCAGACATAGATGTGTCTGTCTGGTGGCCTCTGGCTTCCTCTTTTTTTCTAGGCCATTTTTAGTTCCCAAAAAAGTGTCAGCAGCCCCCCCCCCCCTTTATGATGAAGGGGCTCCAAAGATCTGCCTTTATTGTCTCCATGAGTTCCACTTATAGAGATAGTCTTTGTGGGTGCTGCCACAACAGTCCAGACTGTCTTAAAGGACAGGTCATTTTCTCTAAATTTCTGCCAGCCTTGAAAACCATAGCCTAAGACTAATGGATTGTGGTGTCCATGCCATAAAATGTTTAGGTAATCCCATCCTCAAAATAGTTCTGTTAATGAAGTAGCTAGTTTCCACGGGGTCCATATCATAGATCAAGACTCTACTTTTTAAAGAGGCTATCAAGTTTTTTCCCCTTTTAGTGATGAAAGGTTCTCTTTCTTCCTCCTTTTTTTTCATAGAGGATGGACAGGTTGAATGCAATCCTGAGCATAGCAAGTCAGCAAGTACATTCTTTGTAGCAAGTATTGTGTGTCAACACTCCACAAGGTTGTATGATTAGTAGACATAATGGATGCATTGTTGCATGTTGCAGTTTGCAGTCTGCAGGGGATGATTGCTTTAGTTGGCTGTGGCTAGGCATCCCTCTCAGAGTTGAGTGTTGGGAGTTGGCTTCTTTTCTGCTCCTATGGTGTTTTCCAAGGTGCTGGCTGTTGTGAAAGAAGCCATACAGGAAAAGGAACATTTTTATTCCTTCACTTGGCTATCTGACTCGTGTTGTCCTCGCCAGTGTATTCTCTAGTAATACACCTTATCCACACCCTAGCATGTTTGCATGGCTCCCTGTCCGTTCATCAAAAAAAAAAAAAAAACACATGGTCAAAACCCATATGGTTGACATGCAGTTAAGTGAAAAACTGATGTAAAGCCACACAAAACCCACCAACAACAAAAACATTTTTGCATGGGGGCAAGTCCTCCTGTGCCCCCACACCCCCTGCTAATTATTTATACCAACTCTTAAGATCACACTTCAGTGGGGAAAAGGTCAAATTCTCCATTCCCGACTGTACTGCGATCTCAATCAGAATGGTTCGATGAACCAAATTGTCGACCATATGGGTTTCGACAATGTGGTCATTTTGTAAACTGACATAGACCCTGTTTACACACCTCCGGGAAGAGGGATCACCATTAGCTGAGAGTATTCTTGTCTGCTCCCAGTAGAAAGGATTGCCTTTACTGGGACAAATTTAGATATTCAGTCTCCATGCCTGCCATTCATATGCTAGCAGTGGCCCCAGAAAGCCATATCCTTGGTAGCCTGGGTGAAGCTGCAGATGGGGTCAAAACTTAGGAAAGTGATCTGGAGAGAATGCTATATAGCATGCAATATATTGTTTGGGGTGTGTACTTGACCTTCATCGCTGTATGTGCCCGTAGACATGGGAAGTGTACTAAGGCCTTGCATTTGCAAATGCACACATATCAGCCGTACAGGGTAGGGTTACAACCAGAATATTGCAAAATAACTCCTAGCTATGGCATGCTGCAGAAGCCTGCTCAGTTCACCAGGACAAGGAATTGATTGTGAGTGTTTTCTCCCTTCATTGACTGGGAAGATTCCAGTTTCTTTTCTACATTTCACTGTAATATAACATAATTCAGAGAATGGATTCAGAGAATAAAGTCCAAAACTCAAATTCATGTCCCTGTCATGGCCAAGAAGTTTGTGATTCCTGTTCCTGTTCTGAAAAAACATTTTCTTAGTAGCCATCACTTCTGTCATGAGAATTTTGGAACTAGTACAGATAGCGAGAGGAATCCGCATATCTCAGATATTCAAGGAAAATCAAGATACACTAAAAGAAACTAAAAGACTTTAAACACTTCTGATCATATATCCCTGTTTTGAAGCCAGGAAAGCAAGGCACAGTAGTATCTAAACAGACACTGTCTGAACAGTTAACACATTGCATAACCTTATTTTATGAGTGCCATGGTAGAACTTACATCTGCTATCCTAAAAGGCATTCTGTATCCTTCCACCCATGTCCATGGTCAGACCTTGTCGGTGCTTGAGAACTTTGCTTGCAGCAACAGTCCTTATGATGCACATAGTTGTGTTGTGTGAGAGCACTCACTGTAATCATAGATGTTCAAGTAACAGGATTATTGTAGTAGTGTCCTCTATTTTTTAATTTGGATATTTTGGGTTATCTTGCAGGCTGCACCCTGGCAGACATATGAGTAATGTGATTTATGTATTTGGTGGAATTGTGCTCAGATAATTTGGACTTTACACATCGATGTAGGATTCATATATTTATGTCGATAATGTTAGTTCCTCCCTTCTTGTTTTATATAATGTGTTAGGCACATAGTAGTTAGTCTTGGTATTGGGTTGCTAGTACTCTTTCCATATCTGCTGAAGATTTCTGGATCCCTCCCTGTCTACTCTGTGGAATAGGGGTTAAGCCCATGTGTTGGTGGTTCCCTACACCAAGAAAGATAAAATGGCACAGGATACACCCCCTTTGCAGATGAGTTTCTTGATGATTCCTTCATTTGTTCATAGGTTGGTACTAGGCTATCTGCCCTTGGGCCTATACAAGCCTAGCCATAACAATTCCCTGGCTATTTCTTCCCACACTATTTACTTCCCTGGACCCCTGTCTAGCAAGGCAACTGACGTGATCCCCGGGGTGAATTTCTTTTCTCCCATCCAATCGTCAAGGTTCCTTTTGAAGAGGACCAAAGAGCACTCTGCTTGACATGTATGGGCAGTCTGTTCCAGAGTCTGGGGAGTCTCAGGGTCAGTGGTTGTGGGAAGTAACTCTTTGTGTACCCTGGGGACATCCAGCTGCTTTTGAAGTCTAGCTGAAAAAAATGACATATTCCTGTGGCTGTGTCCAGCAAATTATGAACACACAGCATGAGTAATCTTATTATTTAAACATTCATTGTTAAGCTGAGTAGCCAAACACAACTGGACTTCATTTGAAATTAAAATAAAATGCTGCTTAAAGATACTGAAAGACTTGGAGGACGTAATAAAACTCCACACATGCCCAGAAAGTTCCAGTTCTGGTTTGAGTGATTGAATCCAAAGTATTTTTAAAGCTGAACTATAATAATGTAAGGCATCCAACAAATACATAATGCACCACAGAAATTGGTGTGTCATTAATGCACATTACTGGGAAAGATTGATGGAAATTAACTGTACAGTAGTCTCAAAAGTAAACATGAAAAAATGCTGGTAATCCAAAGGTTATGGTATGACTCACCAAACAGGAATTCGTTCGACTAAAAGCAGTCTGTATTGCAAGAACCAAGCGAAAGTTCAAGACAGTACATCTGTATAACATAAGCCATCACACTGCCTTTCGTTTTCCAAAGTGATCAAAACACAGATGAAGCCTTCTCTTGGTCCACCTGTTTTAGTGGAGAACAGTTTGCCAATTCAGAAAAAAGTTATAGGTACTGTCACAGTGTCACAAGTAGGAAAACGAAATTAAAATAATGCAGCAAACTAAAATATTTAATGCAGTCTGTAGAATGCCTCATGCAGTTCTGCCCTCTGATAGCAGCAAAAACATTCAGCTTCAGTCTGAATAATAACACAGCCACCAAGCATAACAGTTGGCAACACTGTAACAAGTAAGAAGGCAGTAAAAGTATTCTAATATTAATAATATAGATGTCCACTAATAAGGAACTGTATTAATGACAGTAGGGCCCTCTAAATAAAAACAGAAACAACATAAATACAGATGTTTATTATTAGCTCACTATTGCAGTTATATAAAGCTGTATGGGACATCCTGACAAGGTTATCAGATGTCCAGCCAGCATACTAATGCTTTTAGGTGCCTTCCTCAACCACCATATGTCTGCCAAGTACAAGAGTGCACTACTGTCAGTAAACATATTGGCACCACATTTCAAAACTTTCTGTCAATGCATTTAGTCAGAAGTGTTATCTTCTTAGTGTCTTCAGTGTTTGCTTATGACTAATGTTTTGTGAGCAGCTAGGTACCCCAGCGGGGACCTTCCTCTGAATTTTTTTTTTTTTTTTTTTGTGGAAAGTGTGTTTCAGTTGCGACTTATGTCTGGCAGAAAGAGGAAGTGCTTGTGTAGGTGGCAGGTACCATGCAAGGATGTCCACATGTCCTGTGATCTGATCATGTCTTATAGGTTCATAGGTTGGTACTAGGCTATCGGCCCTAGGGCCTATGCAAGCCTAGCCATAACAATTCCCTGGATATTTCTTCCCACAATATTTACTTCTCCAGGCCCCTGTCTAGCAGGGTGACTGACATGATCCCCGGGGTGAATTTCCCATCTCCCATGCAATCATCAAGGTTCTTTTTGAAGAGGGCCAATGAGGTGCTCTGCTTGATATGTATGGGCAGTCTATTCCAGAGTCTGGGGCATCTCTGGGTCAGGAACCTATCCCTCCAGCATGTTTTGTTCATTGTGATGACAAGGTTTAGATCCCTGGAGCGTGTGGCTCTGAGGGATTTCTTTAAGTGGAGCATGTCCAACAGCTCAGGGTTTGACATGGCCTTGTATGTTAAGCAGAGATCGCCTCTGAGTAGACGATATGCCACAGAGTATAGCTGGAGTTTTTTTAGACGGTCAGTATATGGCATCTGCTTTAGGCCTGTGATTCTTTTAGTGAGGTATTTCTGTGGCCTTTCCAACTGTTGCAGATGTCTTGTGAGGTACATACCAAATGGGGCATTATACTCTATAATGGGTCTAATGAGGGATGAGTACAGTGGGACAATAACCTCCTTTTTTCTGGATGAAAAGCCCTTAGTGATGAGGTGTGCCACATAGAAGGATTTCCTGACTCTTGTGGCAATATGGTTATCGAAAGTGAGACCACTGTCCACCTGTGTCCTTAAGTCTCTCATCACACTTTCGATGTTTAGTGTCCTGCCACCTATGTGGTAATTCATGGGTACATGTTTTTTTCCAAAGGGGATAACTATACATTTCTTGGCATTAAGCTTGAGCCCATGGCTCTGGCAAAAGCCATCTGTTTCTGTAAGGCCCTTTTGTAGCATATCCACATCATTTGGGGATTCAATAATGGCTCCCAGTTTGCAGTCATCTGCAAACTTTGTTAGCCAGAGTCCCTTAGTGTTGGCCTGTACTTCAGAGAAGTAGATGCCAAACGAGTGGTCCCAGGACTGAACCCTGAGGTACTCCACTTGTCACTTGTCTGGAGCTGGATTTGGAGTCTGCTACTTTTACTGTCTGGGTTCTGTCAGTAAGCAACCCATCGAGTGACGTAGGGATTTATGCCCATCTTAGTAAGTTTATCTATGATTCCAGAGTGGGGGATGGTGTCAAAGGCCTTGGGGAGGTCCAGATAGGCTGTGTGGACTGCCTTACCCTTGTCCACAGCTCTGGAGACTGATTCGAAGTAGTTCCCGGGATCCAAGGTGGATCCTTCCTTGTGGAGCGGGATAATTGTAGCTGTGCGCCACTGAGTGGGCACGAAGCCTGAGGTGAGGCTATGATTAAACATGACACTTAGGTGAGGTGCCAGTTAATTTTGTAGTTCATGTAGCACACAGCCTGGGATGTCATCTGGTCCCATGGATGCTGTATTCTTAGCTTTGGAGAGTGCGGTTTCTACCTGTGTGGCCGTGATTATCAGAATTTGGCAATCTTTTGGTATTGAGATGGGCCCTTTAGGGGGTGAGAGGGGGGTGAAGTTGGCACTAAATCGATCTGCCAGGATATTGGCAGTATCCTTGGGATCAATATATTTAATGCCATTCTGTGGTAACTCGGAGCAGATCTGAGCATTGCCATTTAGATTCTTGACATAACTATAGAATGCCTTGTGGTTGTCTTTGGAATCTTTGGAAATTTTATTTTTGTAACTAGCTTTTGAGGATTTTATGAGGGATCTCAGCTTCTTACTGAGGCTGGTGAGGGAGTTTTTTGCATCCTGGGATTTTCCTCTTTTTTGCAACAGTTTCTTCCTTCTGTTTTATAGTTTGTTTATAGCAGGGGACCTCCAGATTGGCTTCCTTTTTTTGGAGAAGAGCATCTTGGTTCTATTTGGGATGGCACGATTCATGCATGAGTGGATGTGCTCGTACAGGGACTTAGTGTAGGATTCTGCATTCGAACTTCCAGATCCTGTCTGCGTGGGTGTTGTGAAGTTTGTCACTGCTGACTTCAGTAGCTTGAATTTGGCTTTGAAGAAGTTTTTTAAGGAGGTTTCCTTACTGGGGGGTGGGATGTGGATGTCAAGGGTGATTTGCTTATGGTCAGACCTGACCAATGAGGGGGTGACCACTGGTGTGGAGCATCTATCTTCCATGTTGGTAATGACCAGGTCTAGGATATTGGAGCCCCTGGTGGGACAATGGATTAGTTGATCCAGGGCATTGGAATTTATGAATTCCAAGAACCGTTGGGAAAAGGAGTTGGTACCCGAGTAGTTTTCCCAATTAATGGCAGGGTAGTTGAAATCACCCAGTATTAGGTTTCTGTCCATTCCTCAGTAGATGGGTTTTTGATCCAATGTCATATCTGGCTTTAGTCACTTCAAAGCTTTGAATTCAGTCCTCAGACATCTCCACCTAATACCCATGTGCAGAACGATCTATCCCAGATCTAATATGCTGCTCTCAGAGCTGGATGAATCTTTGATGCTTGGGCGCAGATGTTAGAAAAACTTTTGTTCTAGTGTCAGACAAGGGTTTACTTTTCAGATAAATAACTTTCTTTTTCCCCTTTTCTCCCCTCCACCCCATAGTTAAAAAGTCAGTAATGTTTTTTTAGTGTTTAAGTAGTTGCTGATGGAATTGTTTTAATACTGTTACTTAGCTTAACTTGTAGTGCTTATTAATGGTATAACTTTTAGAAGAGCTTTTGGAATAGTTTTCATTGTTGCTGTTTTTCTCTCTCCATTTTTTGACAAGTGCACGAGTTTGATGGCCTTTCCTTTATGACTGACATGCAGGCGACGTGCGAGTCTTGTACACACAAACGCCTCAGTTCTGATGTATATAATAAATGTGTGTACAGTCTTGGCCCTTTGCATCGTGATATGTTCTGCTCAATAATTTGCGAGGCCTTTGAACAAAGGGCTCTAGTAGAGAGACTTAATAAATCGATACTTAAGTGTCTTTTTCAGCCCACTACTGGAGAAAAACCCTGTTCAGCTTTGGGGTAGTTAGTGGCCTCTACATCTTCTCCTACTCCTGCTTCACCTTCCAAGAGATAGGAAAAACTAAATCTTCAGAAAAGGACAAAAACAAATCAAAGTCTTCTAGGAAACAGTCCTTTGACCAGACACCGTCATTGGCTCTTGCACCAAAAATTACTGTTATAGCCAATGCTTCTTTTGGATCTGGTAATTGTCAGATCCATGACCCCCCCCCCCCCAAGTTCTCTTTAAAGCCAGTCTCTGAGTCTCAGGTCTCCAATTTTACAAAACAGACCACCGTACTCATCCAGGCTCCGTCTTCATCATCTTCCTTCTGACACTAACTGAAGCAGACATGGACAGGATGATGAAGTGTTTCCTTTAGACCCAAAGCTTTTGGGGAATACTCCCACAGCAACCACTGTTGGATCCAGTAGAATTGTTTCTCCCCATCACTCCCTGATAGCTTCTTCTCTGATCCGACTACTCAGATCAGAGCTTCTGGATCCAACTCTTGGCCAGGGTAAATCTGCATCAGAGCCAAGACTACATATTTCATTGACCCTGGTGAGTTTTTTGATAAAGTTGGCCCTAATCATATCAGAGCTATTGAAGTCCCAGATCCATAATGTTGGCACTGACTCAAACAGGTTAGGATCAAATCCAAGGTCTTCGGTTCCTTTCCTTAGGAGCCTTGGCATTAGATAGTTCAGCTTCGATGACAGCCTTGGACCCTACCAGATGGTTTCTAGGGTTGAGCCGCCTCCAAGAGTTTCAGCTTCGAAAGCTAAGCTCCCCAGATCCGTTTTGGCCTCCGTGTTTGAGGTTTTCAAGAGAATACTCTCAGCATAGAGTAAGGCCTTCCCTCTCAAAGCTGGATTCAACCCTCCTCCATGGGATTTCCCAGGGTCTGCAGCCTGCTTTTCCTAGTCCTCTCAGGACAGACAGTTCTTGAGAGCCTTGAACCTACTGTCCCTAGACAGCCTTTGTTTCAGATTCCTCTCCTAAGCAATCTACAGAGGAGGTTCATGGAAAAAAATAAGTGTAAAAGGAGACACTTGGATTCCCCAGAGAAATCCCAGACCATTAACACTGATTTCATTGAGGGAGAAGGCTCTCCCAGATCCTCCTTGAGGTTGTTTCATTTGGAAAGATTATTGAACTTCTTAGAAAGGGGGTTTGGTTTTCCCAAACTCCTCCTCCTGAGGAATTAGTCTTTCATCGCTGACCAATCTGCCTCTTGGGTGGTCCCTTCCGCTGATGATTTGATTTATTTGATCTCATCTTAGGCATGTAAGGAATGTGACACAGTCAAATCTATTTCCAAGAAGCCTGTTACATTCTTAGTTGCTCTGAAGGACAAATGGCACTGGAGCAAGTGCCCAGCAGTAGATGCTGATGATTGTCTCATCATCCATCAAAAAGGAGCTCACTGAAGGAAGCTGCTCTGTCCAGCTACCAAATGGAGAGTCGTGCTTTGGACAGATTTGGGAAGTAGGTCTACACCTCATCTATTTTCTCAAAGAGAGTGCTTGACTACCTGGCACATTTCACTCACTTTCAGGGAGACTTGGTAAAAGAGATCTCCAGTTCTCTCTCCCAGAGACCTTGACTGGAGATAAAAAAAATATATTGATTCTCAGCTGGCTAGCCTACAATCTTTATCCAGTGTCTCTATGCACCTCATCTCTAATGCCACAGACGATGCATCTAGAGCAGCTAGCACAGGCATAAGACATGCTTGGATATGATTATGCAACTTAGTGGACTACTTTAAGATGTCATTCATCAATGCCTCCATGATGGATCAACCTTATTTGGTCCTAAAGTGAAGGAAACTATTTTCAGGAGTGAAGACAATTGTAAATCCCTATCTGCTGTAAGGATCAAATTGTCAACACCTCAAAGGACTTTCTCTAGAAACCTGAAGACAGGGAAGAGAATATGGTTTCAAAAATCTCTGGGATTTTCACCAGACACATCTGGAGAACAAGCTGCCTGTGGCAGAGAGGGAAAAGTCACATAATGGACATCACCCAAGTGGCAGAGGTGGTCCACAAAATCAAGGCTTGGGAGAAGCCTTTCCAGCACTTCTGAATGCCCAACTGTCACAATCTGGAGGCAGTCAAGGGGTGCTCAACTCTATATCCTCTGACCTGGACACCCATCACTTAAGACAAGTGGGTGTTGAAAATTACTTCCACAGGCTACCGTATTCCGTTTCATTCCCTTCCATTATGTTCAAGAAAAATTCCCAGTGTTCCTCACTCACAAAGAAAATAAGCTATTTCATAGATAAAAGAACTAGTAAAAATCAATCTTACCAGACCAGAAAGGCTTTAGAATTTACCCAGGATTCTTTTTAGTGCCAACAAAAAACAAGTCCGTAAGGCAATTTTTGGATCTAAGTTGCTTAAACATGTTTGTAAAACAAATACAATTTTGGATGGTCACAGTTCTGTCCATTCTTCCACTGTTGATTAGAAATGATTGGATGTGTTTGCTAGATCTCCAGGATGCATACTACCATATAAAGATGGCCAGGCACTCCAGGAAGTGTCTCCCCTTCCAGCTGGAAGCCAGTCACTTCCAGTTTAGAGCTCTTGCCTTTTGGATTCACTATAGCCCCCCCAGGTGCTTACCAAATGCATGGCAGTACTGGCACCTCGACTACGGCTACAGGGGTTCCAGGTATTCCACTATTTGGGTGACTGGATCATCACTGCACCTTCCAGGGATTTACTTATTCAAGCCAAGAACTCCTTACTCCACTTGTGCAATGACTTGGGAATAACAGCTGGCTTACAAAAATACAAACTGCCAGTTTAGTCTCTGGAATTCATCGGAGCACTTTTGGACACAAGATCTCTGATAGCAAAACTGCCTCAAGCTCTAATCTTGTCTCTTCACCAATAAGCTCAAGAAGTCCTGTCCTACTGGAAGCTGTCTGCCAAGATAATTCTTCATCTTTTAGGTTCTATAGCTGCCTCCATTACCTTGGCACCATTAGCCAGGTTTTGCATGAGAGTCTTTCAGTGGACCTTTTCAATCCAATTGTCGATCAGAAAACAACCAGTGTTCTATCAAGTCATCCTCACAAATAGTTGCAAGACCACATACAGTGGTGGATAAGTTCCCCTCATCTTCATCAGGGACATCCTTACATTCCCCCTCCCCACACAGGCCACATTGACTTTGGATTTTTCTCAGTTGAGGTGGATGGCACATTATCTGGGATGGACAGTCCAGGGCACATGGTCTCAAAGGCCAGTTGTCTTCACATTAATATCTTGCAGATGGCATTTCTCCGCAGGCCTTTCAGGAGACCCTGTCCCCTTGGGTGTGATTTCTGTCCAAACAGACAACATGGTTGTGGTTTGCTACATCAACAAACAGGGAGGAACCAGATCTTACCCCTTCTGTCGAGAGGACATGAGAGTGTGGCAACTAGTGATACCTTCTTGCTGCTTTCTTATAGCAATGCATGTCCTGGGGAAGTCCCAGAATCCTTGTGGACAGATTGAGCAGATCCATTTTACTTCCTCACGAATGGTCCCTCATTCCATTGGTAATGAAGCAGATTTTCAGCCGTTGGGGTCAGCCTTGTTGGGATTTTGCATCTCCCGTGAACACCAGATGCAGCAAGTTCTTTGCTGTAATACTGTATGCAGAGGGGTCACCCAGGGACACTCTAATGCACCTTTGGTCCCCGAGACTCCTTTACACATATCCCTCAACACCATTTATCCCAAAGTTCCTACAGAAATTATCAGCATTGAAGGTCAGAGTCATCCTTTTTAGCTCCTTATTGGCATTAACAATTGTGATTTCCCTTCCTCTGGCCTCATCTAGTTCACCCTTCCTGGGTGCTGGGCTTGGACCTAGTTTTACTCTCTCACCCATCAGGATCCCTTCACCCAAACATTCAGGCCCTAAAATTACCTGCTTAGTTTCTCTAATTCTAATGATGGTTCAACAGTCCGGCTTTTCCTCTTCTGTTGTCCACATTCCATCTTCCTCACAAAGATCTTCCACTAGGAAACTGCAAGAGCAAATGGAAAAGGTTTTCTGTTTGGGCTATAGTTAAAAATATTGACCCTTTTTCAGCCCCTGTCCCAACAATTTTGGACTTCTGGCACACATTTTTCATTGTGGAGCCAGTTATTCCACTATCAAGGTGCAATTAACTACCACGTCTTCTTTTCCATATGGGGGCAAAACATACATGCATAGCTTCTCTTTGATTATCCAAGGCATTTCTCCAGGGCACTTTTCTTATTCACCCACTGATTGGAGATACAGTTCCTCCTCGGTATATTACTTCTGTTTTGTAGTTTTTGATTTGCCCTCCCTTTGACCCTACTGCTAAAGCTGATCTGAAATTTCTGTTGTGGAAGACTTTATTTTTGGTGGGTATCACTTCCTTCAAAAGAATTTCTCAATTACATGCCCTTTCCTAAAAACCTCCCTGTGTAATTTTTCACAAAAATAACACGTTTTTAAAAAAACAATCAATCTGTTCTCCCTAAACTGGCTTCTGAATCGTCTGTTAATCATAGGTTCATAGGTTGGTACTAGGCTATCGGCCCTAGGGCCTATACAAGCCTAGCCATAACAGTTCCCTGGCTATTTCTTCCCACACTATTTACTTCCCTGGACCACTGTCTAGCAGGGCGACTTACATGATCCCCAGGGTGAATTTCCTTTCTCCCATCCAGTCTTTGAAGAGGGACAAAGAGGTGCTCTACTTGACGTGTATGGGCAGTCTATTCCAGAGTCTGGGGAGTCTCTGGGTCAGGAACCTATCCCTCCAGCATGTTTTGTTTATTGTGATGACAAGATTTAGATCCCTGGAGCGTGTGGCTCTGAGGGATTGTGATTTTTTAAGTGTAGCATGTCCAACAGCTCTGGGTTTGACATGGCCTTGTATGTTAAGCAGAGATCGCCTCGGAGTAGACGATATGCGACAGAGTATAGCTGGAGTTTTTTAAGCCGGTCAGCATAGAGTATCTGCTTTAAGCCTGTGATTCTTTTAGTGAAGTATTTCTGCGGCCTTTCCAGTTGTTGCAGATGTCTTGAGAGGTACATACCAAATGGGGCATTGTATTCTATAATGGGTCTAATGAGGGATGAGTACAATGGGGCAATGACCTCCTATTTTCTGAATGAAAAGCCCTTAGTGATGAGGTGTGCCACATAGAAGGATTTCCTAAATGTTATGGCGATGTGGTTATCGAAGGTGAGACCACTGTCCACCTGTGTACCCAAGTCTCTTATCACCCTTTCGGTGTTATGTGTACTGCCACCTATGTGATAATTTATGGGTACATGTTTTTTCCCAAAGGGGATAACTGTACATTTCTTGGCATTGAGCTTGAGCCCATGGCTCTGGCACCAAGCATCTGTTTCTGTAAGGCCCTTTTGTAGAGTATCCACATCATTTGTGGATTAACTGCTTCCAGTTTGCAGTCATCTGCGAACTTTGTTACCCAGAGTCCCTTAGTGTTGGCCTGTACTTCAGAGAAGTAGATGCCAAACAAAAGAGGTCCCAGGACTGAACCCTGAGGTACTTCACTTGTCACTTGTCTGGAGCTGGATTTGGAGTCTGCTACTTTTACAGTGTGGGTTCTGTCGGTAAGCCAGTTGGCAACCCATCGAGTAATGTAGGGATTAATGCCCAGCTTAGTAAGTTTATCTATGATTCCAGAGTGTGGGATGGTGTCAAAGGCCTTGGCGAGGTCCAGATAGGCTGTGTGGGCTTCCTTACCCTCGTCCATGGCTCTGGAGACTGATTCAAAGAAGTCATTAAGGTTCAGGAGACAAGATCATCCCTTCATGAACCCTAACTGGGTGGGGTCCAGTGTTTTAAGGTTGCCAATGTCTTTGTTTATAAGTTCCATGATAATACGTTCCATGGCCTTGCAGATCAGGCTCGTCAGACTGATGGGGCAGTAGTTACTGGGATCCAAGGTGGATCCTCCCTTGTGGAGTGGGATAACTGTAGCTGTGCGCCACTTAGTCCATAAATTTACCAGTTGTCTTCCCAAATTTCTCAAACACTGGTGAATATACCTTGCATTTGCTATATGTTCACCACCAGTTTCATTTTTATTTGCATAGGACAAAATCTTTAAGGAAATCTGATCAATTATTTGTCCCCTTTTCCAAAGCTAAATTGGGAAAAAACATATCTAAGGTCACACTATCTCGCTGGTTCAGTGTATTACTTTTCTTTACCAAGAAAAGATGTTCTCACTCCTTTCAGCCCCTAAGGTTCATTCTACAAGATCTGTGACTTTATCTACAGCCTTCTTTTCTAGTGTCCCAACTGATGACATACCTCCTACAACTTCCTGGTCAAAGGCCCATACCTTCATCTCACACTGTTAATTGGATATCCTGTCTAGATCCAGGGCTTTCTTTGGTTCAACTGTGCTCAGGAATATCCTTTCAAAGGCCTACCAAGTATAATGGTAGCTGGAAACTCCCTCCCATCTGTGGAGGAATGGACGGAAAAGACAACATCAGTTATGAAAGTTATGTTCTTGCCATAATGTTAGATCTGTGGTCGTATTCTGTCCATTCTTCAACTACCCTTCCACTATCCCTCTCCTTATGTTTCGTAAGTAACGTTTCATTATCATGTTCTTATTCTGAGATGGATCTAGCTGACCTTGCCTTGGCTCCTGAAGGTTAAGCCTGTCTCTCTTTTCCTTTTGTAGATGGTCATTTTTCTATTTAAGTACATTATTAGGTTACGATAATATACTCTTGATTCTTCAAATGGTTTTGGGTGGGCAAACTCTATCTGAGGTAGCTTGTTGTATGCATGGAGATTATGAGTAGGGGGAGACGCCTGAGCACTGGAACCAAAGCTTTGAAGTGGATGAAGCTGGATCCAAGATCAGATCTGAAATCCATCTCTAGAGGAATGGATGGACTATAACAACACAGATCTGATGTTATGGTAAATACATAGCTTTTGTTTTTCTGCTTTGGGAGAGTCATGACATTTTGGTTTATCTTTCACTTTCAAAACATTTCATAGTTGGCTTAATAGCCTAATACTCTTTCTCAAAAACTGTTGTTTGAAGATCTTGACATGTGCAACCATGGCTGCTGAATCCTGTACCTCCAATATCACCCTTCTGTCAAAAAAGAAGAGAAAATTTTCAAAAGATGTTACTGAAGAGACTTAGATGTCTACCTCTTACCTCTTTTCATCAGATTGTAACTTGTGGGTACACTGTTGTAGTTTTGGAGTATCAGTCCCATTGACAGGAACCCTCTGGTGAGGTTCCATGAGAAACCTCTAAGGCCTAATATTCCCACTTCAGTCTGACTGGATTTCAGACACCAGTAGATAAGAAGAGAGAGCCCTTGTTTGTTCTGACTGAGGTACAGGATGGTGTTCATCAAGTCAATGGTAAGGGAACAGGTTGCTGGGTTGCTCATGGAAGTCCAGATGTCTGATTTCTCTTAGAGTAATCAGATTTTAAACCTGTAAGAAAAATACTCAGAAGACTAGACATTTCCCCCTTCAACTCCTCCTAATTTGAAGGGCTTCCAGGAAGACTGCTGTAACTTTACCCAAGGTCTCTTCAGGACTTTACAGTGTTTCCAGTCTTCAGCATCTTTATCTTCTCAGTAGAGGAGAAAGAGATTCCCTATCCTCGTCCTCCAAAAAGATGAACTCTCTGATACTGAGGAGGAAGGTCTTGTTTATGCTTCTTAGCTCTCTTCCCCTATCCATTGTGAATCTGAATAAGAGGAGAATCTGCCTCTAATTCCACGAATGAAGAGTTTTTTTTACACAGTTAATAAAATGAAAGAATTCTTCAAATGAGAGAGAAGAAAATTTTCAGAGGCACAAAAGTAATATTATGACATCTTGAATTTAGACTGTTCAGACACTTAGCTATTCCTCCAGCACCAGGGGATTTTGTGGATGCTTTTGCGCAGTTTCAGCTTCTCCAGGCTCACAGCCCTCCTGCACATAGGAAGTCTGATAGGCTGAATAAGATAGCAGATTCCCATAAATTTATTTTTAGGAATCCCAATGTTGACCCTGTGCATTTCTATGAAAAGACATAGTTAACCTAAACTTTTAGCTATTTCTACCACTGTCCTCAATGACAGCAGAGCATTTGATGGGTATTGGAACAAAATGTAATGCTTCCTTCACTTTAGCTTTCATGGCAATCAACTTCTCGACTCGTATAGTAAAGTATCTATTTTCTGTATTTCCTGACATGCAGCAGTCTATAACTAACCTTACAGCTTTAGGCATTAAATCTACTTTGTCAAACTTAGGGTCTTCTAATACCTGGGGCACAAATCAGTCAAAATGCATATATGGTGCAATGGGTGCAGTATAGGGAGCTGCTGAAATGGTGTCTATGAGGGCGTCAAGGCACAAATATTAAATGCCCCTTTAGAAAAAAAATCTTTGTGGTAATTCCTCCATGGAGATCCTCAAAGGATTAGATATAAAATGGAAATTAATGCAGAGTGAAACATGTTTTCACCTGTTCCAAGTTACCAGAGAAACTACCCTTTAAGTCGTGGACCCTTCATTTGGAAACCCTTCAAACCAGGTCAGCAAAAATCCACTAAGCAGCAGTACTAAAAGAAATGACAAGAGGTTTCAAGAAAGGGAATGAACCCTGAAGGGTCTTCTCTATGTAAGAAAAATGCATAACTACTTGTTGACCTCTTACTCACTCCAGCCTGGACATCCTTCCAAACTCATTGGCAGTCTCTCTCCCATGTGTGGCTCGAGAGGATATGGTTTTCTTTAGGTGGAGCATGTCCATCAATTCTGGGTTGGACATGGCCTTGTATGTCAGACAGAGATCACCTCTGCATAAGCGGTATGCAGCTGAGTACAGCTGGAGTTTTTTCAGTCAAGCTGTATAGGGCATCTGCTTGAGGCCAGTGATCCTCTTGGTGAGGTACTTCTGTGGTCTTTCCAGTTGTTGCAGGTGTCTTGTAAGGTACATCCCAAATGGGGTATTGTAATCTATGATGGGTCTGATGAGTGATGCATAGAGGGGCCCAATGACCTCTTTCGATCTGGATGCAAACCCTTTTCTGATTAGGTGGGCCACGTAGAAGGATTTTCTAACCACTTTGGCAATGTGATTATTAAAGGAGAGGTTACTATCTACTTGGGTCCCCAGATCCCATATTATATCTTACGTATTTAGGGGGCTACCACCTATGTGGTAGTTTGTGGGTACTTTGTTTTTTCCAAAGGGGATGACTATGCACTTTTTGGTATTTAGCTTGAGGCCATGGTTTTGACACCAGGTATCTGTCTCGGTTAGAACCTTTTGGAGGATGTCTGTGTCAGCCGGAGAGTCAATTATAGCCCCTAGTTTGCAGTAGTCTGCGAACTTGGTCAGCCATAGTCCTTCTGTGCTTGCCTGTACCTCTGAGAAGTATATGCCGAACAGGAGGGGTCCTAGGACTGAGCCCTGGGGAATGCCACTTGTAACTGGTTTAGAGTCAGACCTAACTCCCGCAACTCTTACCATGTGGGTTCTGTCCGTGAGCCAGTTGCAACCCATCTCGTAATGTAGGGGTTTATGTTCAGGCTGGTGAGCTTGTCTATAATAACTAAGTGAGGAATGGTGCTGAAGGCCTTTGCAAGGTCTAGGTAGGCTGTGTGGACCACCTTTCCCTCGTCTGTAGCCTTGGTAACTGTCTGAAAGAAGTCCGCCAGGTTTAGGAGGCATGATCCGCCCTTAACAAAGCCGAACTGGGTAGGGCCCAGTGTTTGGAGGTTTCTAGCGTCTCTGTTAATGAGATCCATGATGATGCGCTCCATAGCTTTGCAGACCAAGCTAGTCAGGCTTATAGGACGATAGTTCCTGGGGTCCGTTGTGGCTCAACCTTTGTGGAGTGGAATAACTGTTGCTGTGCGCCACTCTGTGGGCAACGTAGCCTGTGGAGAGGCTGAGTTTAAACAGTGTGTTTAGGTGAGGGGTTAGTTCATCTTTGAGCTCGTGTAGGACGCAGCCTGAGACACCGTCCGGTCCCATTGATGCTGTGTTTTTGGCTTTGGAGAGGGCTGTTTTAACCTGAATGTCTGTGATTTCAGGGGCACTACATTCTTCTGTTATAGTTATGGGCCCTTTTGGGGGTGAGAGGGGGGTGAAGTTTGCACTGAACCTGTCTGCCAGGATGTTGGCAATATCGGTCGGTTCAGTGTATTTTGTGCCATTCTGCACCAACTCCAAGCAGATCTGAGAATTTCCACTTAGATTCTTGACATAGCTAAAGAATGCCTTGTGGTTATATTTGGAGTTCATGGCAATTTTTCTTTTGAAGCTAGCCTTGGATGATTTTGAGGGAACATAGTTTCTTGCTGATACTGATCAGGGATGTCTTCCCTTCTTGGGATTTTACTGTTTTCTGTACTAGTTTCCTCCTTCTATTGTATAGCTTGTTTATGGCAGTGGTCCACCAGACTGGTTTCCTTTTCTTGGAGGAGTGAGTCTTGGATTTGTTTGGGATAGCACGATCCATGCATTCTTGTAGGTGCCCGCAGAGTGCATTAGTAAAGGATTTTGCAGCTTGGACAATGTTATCCTTTAGCATGGGGGCTTTGAAACTTTCCACCTCGGTCTTAAGTAATGTGAAGTTTGCTTTTGAAAAGCTTTTCACACTGGTTTCTTTGACTGGGGGTGGTGGCGGAATGTGGATATTCAGAGTGATTCGTTTATGGTCAGATCTAACCAGCAAGGGGTTGACCTCCAGTGTGGAACACCGGTCGCCCATGTTGGTGATGATCAGGTCCAGTATGTTGTCACCTCTGGTGGGGGTGTTGACCAGTTGATCCAGGGCATTTGAGTTTATAAATTCTAGGAAATGTTGGGCAAGGGAGTTTGTACTTGAGTAGTTCTCCCAGTTAATGTTTGGGTAATTGAAATCACCCAATATCAGGGTGTTTGGTAGGACCTTTATGTTTCCCATTGTTTCCAGGAATGCGGAGTGGGGGTCCTGGGACATGGTGGGTGATCTGTAGCAAGCTATAATTTGAATAGCAGTTTTGCCCATTGTTAGTTGCACGTGGATGATCTCTGAAACATTGTGCTGTACCACTAACCTGGAGGTGTGGGTATCCTTGATGAATATGGATACTCCCCCCGCCTGTTGTATTTCGGTCCGGGTTTTGTGGCCGAAATGTATGGTATGAGTTGTAGCCTGGTAGTGCTGGGGTGCTCTCTGGAGGCTTAAACCAGGTTTCTGTTACTGCACATATATCGATTTTCTCCATACTGAGGAGTGCCTCCAGTGCGTGCATTTTGTGGTTTAGACTTCTGGCATTGAGTAGCATTACCCTCAGTTTTTTGTTACTTGTGCTAGTTATGGCGGTGGGTTTGTCTTTTGAGCCTTGCCTTGTCTTTTGAGTCTTTCTTGCCTTGAAGTCTGTAGCAGAAGCAGTTTGCAAGTGTGCCGGTCGGTCACTTCCAGAGTTCGAATTACAGCTGAAAACGTTTAAAGCTAAGTACCCCATTGGGGATCCTTTTTTCTTGCACTAAACAATGTCCGAAAAAGTTAAGAATTGTCTCGCCTGTGGAAAGCAAATACCACACTGAGACTTCCACTCTTACTGCATCACTTGTTTAGGGCCAGACCACAATGTCACCCGTTGCCGGTTCTGTGCCCTGTTTAACGCGAGAACTATTCATCATAGAGCTCTTTTCATAGCCAGGTATTTTTTTCTTCCGCTTTTGTTTTCCAAAATGGCGTCTGTCAGCCAACAATCTGTAGACTTTCTGAAAAAACTTAAGGATAAAAGTAGAGACAGACCACACAAGGCCAAACCTTCCGACGACTCCACTGCTAAGCAGGTTGTCAGTTCTCCGGAATTCATTGAGGCTCCTTCGTAGCCCCTGATGCCCAATTCGACACCTTCGCAGGCCTCTACGAAACCCTTTCAGAGTCCAGTATGCCAGAAAAATCTTCATCTTCCGAGCCTTTGGTAGTCTCTGCCTCAGTTGGGTATGGAGCCGCAACGCAGGCACCGGCTTCTGAGGAGGTATTTTGCATTACCGAATCTAGACTAAAACCGAAGTTCTTTCCTCTGACTACTGTTTCTCTCAGACCAATGGATACTTTTAGGCCTAGAGGTGGGGCCACTCCTAAGAAACTTAGCAACAGCCACCATCTTACCCCTCCTCCACCAACCCAAGCTTAAATGTTTAAAATGGCAGAGGATCTTATCACCCTTATCAGGGGTAGTCAGGCCGCACCTTCTAAAAGGAAAAGAGACCCTTCCCCTGAAATTCTGACAGAACAGGATTTTGAGGAGTCTGATTTTTTCAGATTTTAAAGAGAAACAACAGCCTCTTACTGCTTTATGAGGATTCAGATGCAGAGGAATCCATTCCTTCTGCCTCCTCACCAGAAGATCTTTCCTTTGGGGAAATCCTTCACACCCCCAGGAAACATTTCCACTGGGAATCCCAGGCCTTCCTTCAGTCTAAGAAAAGACTAAGAGAGTTTCTAGACCTGCCCCAGCACAGACCCTTGACCACCCCCCCTATCTTAGAGGTGGTTGATTATGTCTTCCATGAATCCAGCTTAACTCATGACGCGCTTCCACCTGCTCCCAGAAAACCTGACGGGTACTACAGAGTACTGGACTCTCACAAGTACCTGTACCAAAATCCTGCTGCAGACCCAGAGGTTATTATATAGGGACGAAAAGGAGCTAAGGCTAGTTCTGCAAAGAATCCTACTCCTTCTGACAAGGACTCCTGAGCTCTGGACAGATGGGGTAAAAAAGTATACACCTCTGCAGCCTTAGCTTTCAGGGCACTCAACTGTCATTTCCACATGTTAAAATATCAACAACATACTTTGGAAATTTTAAAACAAAAGATTTCTATCTTTCCTCACTGTGCCAATTCGAAAGAGCTAGCTGACTTACTGCACTCTATTTGTCAAGTGGCTATAACACTCTACACTGTGGATATGACTCCTTAGAAGCATCAGTCAGGGCAACAGAGTCATGATCTGTCATTAGAAGACATGCATGGTTGAAGGAACAACCTCTACCTGATCATGTCAAATCTAAATTACTTGATGCACCTTTGGATAAGGACCGCTTGTTTGGAGAAAAAGCAGAAGAGGTGCTTAAAAAATGGAAGACAAAGCAAAATCTATGCAAACAGTAAAAGATTTTCTTCAGGTACAACCTCCTAGGTTCAGCAGGAATTTTCCCTCAAAACACTGGTCCTTTACCGCACCTAGCAGACAGGGCCAAGGTAAGCCCCGTGGGGACAGACCACCAAGACTCCTACCCCAGGGACAGCAGAGAACCAAAGAGTGGACCGCTTCCACTCCACGGGCAGGGAGTTCTAAGCCATTCCTGTATGGCAAAAACTCTCAATGTCTCCCTCTCCCTCCTCTGCCCTCTTTTCACTCACCAAAAACTAGGAGGAAGGCTCTCCCTCTGCAAAGAGAAGTGGTTCTCTGTAACAAAGGGCAAATGGGTCTTAAAGGTCATTTCTCAGAGGTACACATTCTCCTTCAACGAACTCCCAATTTCAAGAGGGTGCCCAGACCTACTTCCAAATCAGTGGGCAGAGGCATTGAAACAAGTCCAGACTCTCACATCCCAAGGGGCAGTAGAACTTGTCCCCTCAGATCAAACAGGCAAAGGCTTTTATTCCAGACTATTCTTTGTTCCCAGAAAAGAGGGCACTTGGCGCCCCATCCTGGATCTTTCCAGTCTGAACACCTTCCTGGTGGTCCCCAAATTCAAAATGCTAACTTTGCAGCAGCTACTGCCTATGCTGACAAAAAATGCTTGGCTAATTACCATAGACCTAAAAGATGCCTACCTCCACATCCCCATAAGGGAATCCTGCAGAAAAATTCCTTCACTTCAGAGCAGGTTCACAACACTTTCAGTTCTCTGCGCTACCCTTTGGCTTATCTACTGTTTCCAGGGTGTTCACTAAATGCTTAGCCCTGGCCATAGCTTTTAGCAGACAGAACAATATACGAATATACCCTTACCAGGATGACTGCCTCATTCAGGCAGAGTGCAAAGAAAAGCTCCTTGAGGACCTCCTGTTTGTCAAAACCCTCCTAACCTCCTTAGGGTACACCATCAATGAGAAGAAATCAAAGCAAGCTCCCTCTAGGGAGATCATTTTCTTGGGAGCTGTGCTGGATACAGCCTCCCAAATGGCCTTCCTATCCGCAAAGAAAAAGAGCTTCCTGCCTGTCTGTTTTACACAGCTGGCTTCCAAAAGTCACCTCACTGCGAGGAAGTTCCTGCAAGCCTTAGGGTACATGGCATCCTTCTAATTCCTCTGGCAAGGCTTCACATGAGAAAACTTCAGTGGTACCTAAAGAACCTTTGGTGTCAGCACCCTTAGCCTCTAGAGACCTCTCTACCTCTGATCCCCTGCATAAGGGTTGAGTTTCTCTGGTGGGCAGGGGCCTGGGCCCAGAACAAGGGTCTTACCTTCACCCTCCACCCAGCAGGGCAAACCATTACCACCGATGCCTCAGACATAGCTTGGGACGCTTACCTAAAAGGCAGGTGCGCCCAAGGACTTTGGGATGCACAGCATCTTCCCTTGCACATCAACTAGAAGGAAATGATGGCAGTACAAAAAGCTCTGACACCCTTCAAACCCCATCTCAAGCCAGGGGTTCTCCTTATCAAAACAGACAATACCACAGTAATGTGGTACATCAACAAACAGGGAGGGACCCAATCTTACTCTCTGTGCAGGCTAGCCGTAAACCTGTGGCTGACAGCCTCATCCATGGGACTACATCTGATAGCACAATACCTACCAGGGATCAACAATACCCTGGTAGACCACTTAAGCAAAACCTTCTGGACCCCCACGAATAGCAGCTCCACAGAAAAATCTTTCTGTAAATCACTCAGGCATGGGGGACTCCGGAGGTGGACCTCTTTGTTTCGCATCCCAACCATCAGCTGAAAAATTCTGTACCAGGGAGTACCACCACCTAGCCTGGAAGGTGGATGCCTTGACCTTCCCCTGAAACACCCTTTTTGTGTACACATTCCCTCCTCTGCCTCTTATTCCCAAGGTTTTGATCAAAATAAGAGAGAAGAGGCCAAAAGCCATCCTCATTGCTCCACACTGGCCCAGGCAACATTGGTACCCCTTACTGCGCAGCCTGACCTTATAGCCTCCCAGGCAGCTTTCCCTGATCTCAGACCTCATAACTCGGGGGTGAGGTGTTGCACCCAGACCTGCAGACTCTCAAACTATCAGCATGGCTTATACTCTAAAGGCAATCAAGGGGCCCCTGTTAAGCAAAGAGGTCCTAAACATCATCACAGAGGCCAGAAGGCCCAGCACCAGAAAATCCTATGCAGGAAAATGGAAAAGATTCTGCTCCTGGTGCCAGTCCAGAGGAGGAAATACCTCTCAACCTTCCATCCCTCTTATTCTGGACTACCTAGTGGAGCTACTTAATAGTGGCCTCTCCTTCTCCTCTATTAAAATCCACGCCTCGGCCTTTTCAGCTCATTTTGATACAGAACAGCCCCTGTTTTCACATCCTTTGATTAAACAATTCCTTAGAGTGGTTTCTAATATCAGACCTCCCAAAAGGCCATCCACTGCAGCCTGGGACCTGCATTATGTTTTGGAAAAACTTACTTTACCTCCCTTCAAACCTGCTGCTTCAGCAGAACTAAGGTACCTCTCTTGGAAGACTGCTTTTCTCCTAGGCATCACTTCAGCTAGAATGGTTTCAGAGCTGCAGTCTCTGTTGGTCATTGAGCCCTTCATCATCTTCCATGCAGGCAGGATCTCCCTGAGGACCAGTCCCTCCTTTATGCCCAAGGTGGTATCTGATGTAACTCTCAGCCAGATTATACATCTTCCCACCTTCTTTCCTAACCCTCAAATCAAGGGGGAAAGAACTCTGCACTCACTAGATGTGCACATACAACTCCCAATACCCCCTGGACCGTACTAAACCCTTCAGGAAAAAGGACCAACTTCTTGTCAGCTTTGCCCCAGGGGTGCAGGGGAAGCCCATATCCAAATGGATATCACACTGTATCCATTTCTGCTACAGTTTGCATGGGAAGCACCTCCCCAGGTCTGTTTGAACCCATTCCACTAGGGCAGCCTTCACTTCCACAGCATTCGTCAGAGGAATTCCCACCAAGGACATCCTGGAAACTGCCACCTGGACTTCTGTCCATACTTTAACAAGCATTACCACCTACCTCTATTTTCTAAGACTAGGGCAGGGTTTGCCTCTATAGTTCTGCAGGGCATGCTTACCCATTCCTAGGTCTCTTATTGAGTCTACCACCCCTTTTCTCAACTTTGGGAATCCTCCCACAGGTGATGACTGCAACAGTAAAACATGAAGAACATAGTACAGTTGTGTATACTTACCATAAATGTAGATGTTTGAGTGTATTCACTGTTGCAGCACTGGTTTCCCACTCTCCTTCCCCCTTATATCTTCTTTCTGTAGGGAGACTTAAGTTTCTAACAGTGGCTTTTTGCCACCAGGACCACTTCACCTTATTTACTTGGGCCTTTGACTGGTTAGGGCAAGAAAAACTGATGTAATAATGTTGGCTGCCTTCCGTTGTAGCACTGATGACTTGATGTCAGTCTCCAAGCGACAGCAGCTGAGACAGAAAAACATTTACTCTGGTATTCGGGCGGGACGAGGGCTACCACAGCAGGGATATAGGCCACAGGTGTTGACTGCATCAGTGAATACATTTGAACATCTACATTTATGGTTAGTGCACACAGCTGCACTTTCTATGCCATGACTCAATACAAAAAGGCCTGGAAAACAGATCCTTTTCTTTCCCATGGATGGGAATGTTCCTTTATGCAATCCCACCTTTCCCTTGACAACCAGGGTCTTGCTAAAGATTAAACAGGACTCTCCAAAGATAATCCTGGTAACTCCCTTCTGGTCCACATAACATTAGATCCAGTGTTGTCTATTTTCATCTGATTCAGCTATGGATGTACTTAATCTGAAGCTTCTCTGTTTTAGGGCTCTGACTTCTCCCTTACTCATAACTCCTTCCGCTCCACCTTAGTACCTCAGATCTCATTTGCCACCTGAAGACTTTGGTTCTGTGTTACGAGAGCTGTTCAGTAAGTAGTATACATTGCGTGATATTTCCTTTGTTTATACTCCTCCCACTACAGGGAGGTGTCTTGCTCCAGTTACTTAGACTTGGGGTATTTTTTGCTAGTATTTATTGACAGAATTAGCTTATTTGATAGAGTAGGCTAGACGCATTAGGTTGCTAAGTATTAGTTGTTTATAATGTTTGTTTATAGACTTTTGTTAGATTAGGGTGTTTTTTTTTCCTTTTATACGATAGTTGTACATTGTATTGTAGGAATTAGTATAGTGCACATGTTTTCTATTTCACCTGTTAGTGATATATTGAATAGTATTTGCTTGTTGTTAACAAAATTTCTGTATAGTGGTGATAGTCTCTGAGGAAAGAATGTCATACAGCCAGGGATTTAAAAAGTGTTCTGTGGACACAAACGTCTGTCACATACTTTATGCATGTATCATTTGGGCACTGCCCACCTCTTTCAAGAGTGTCAAGCTTGTGCCTCCTTCAGTTCTTGGGCACTCCAGACTAAAAGGGAGAAGCTCATAGTCAAGGGCCTTCTCCCTCCACAGATAGGGTCTTCTGCTTCTTCTGTTACCTCTTCCCCAGCAAATAAACATGATAAAGAGACCCAATGAAAGGAAAAAAGGGAAAGAAAATGAGAAGGAAAACATAAAGGAAAAGGATAAAACCGATCCTGAAAAGCTGAGGAAGCATTCCCCGAATCTGACATAACTGTCTGGGCCGGATCTGAAAAATCCTCAGTGGTCAGAGCTGACAGTTTCTCAGGTCCATACCTCACTGTCTTGGTCTCATTTCTCTCTGGATCTGGTGAAGGTTACACTGTTCCACATTCCAGGAGCAGAGGTATTTCAGACCGTTTTTGGTGGCTTCTTCTACCCAGTCATCCAGAAGCCTAACAGAACAAGATGTCAACAGCATGATGAGGAAGATGATATTCTGTATCACTGTTGCAGTTTTCTTCACCTGAAGGATCCCCTGCCAAGGACATATGGTGCCTGTATACTAAATATAGGCACCATATGTCACACGTATGCTCCCCTTACAAGATGTAGGGCATAAATGTGACATACCGACGCAAACACTCAGAACCTAGCCATCAGTCCAAATGCCATTATAGAACATTGGTCTGAATGCCCTTCTACTGTACTAGTTACCAAGCCATTTTCAGATGAGTGCCCTATTAGGTTTCTTCTCTCCTTTTTTTATTTTTGTGTACTATTGTGTTCATGTCATCCAGAAAGGGAAATTGTCAGTGTGGGAGGCAGATTTCCCACAAAAACCATCACAACAAGTGTTGTCCTTGCTTGTGTGATTCCCACGACCATACACAGTGCTCTATCTGCCAGGTGTTTGTGCCCAAGACCCTCTAGTCATCTCATGTCTCCTAACTGTCCATAAATCTTGAAAATCAGTGACTTAAGGTTCAGGGTCCTATGGCAGAATCCTCCTGTTCCAAGGGCCAGCCGTCTGCAAAGAGGAGGTCAGAAAGATTAAGGCCTGATAAGTTGCTGTCCAGTCTCCCCCAGACATCTCTTTAGAGGCTGCTGAAAACCTTGAAGACCATCTGGTGCTTGGTTCAGATTCCTCTGCCACAACCCCATTGGAGCTGGACATGGATCCGAATTCTAGCACTTCCTCAGAAGCTTTTCCAGTGTCTGCACCTAACATTTAGGGGGAACCTCAGCTGATAATATCCTAGCGACTGAGGGGAATTCCTCAGATTTTAATCTGAGAGAAAGTACCTACCACACTATTCTTGAGTGTCATCAAGAGTCTGACCCTTGGAGGGTTTTTCAGGTAGATGTCCTGCTGAAAAAGAAGCAGAAAACTAAGCATATCTCCCCTGTTGGTTAGAGATCCCCAGTGTGAATGGCAGGATTTTACTCCGGGTTTGATTAATGTTTTAATGGCCTTGAAGGCTCCTCAAGGGGTTTCTAACCCTCCTCTCCCGGTCATTAATTCCTGTTAAGAGGTCTAGGGAATTGGATTCCTTGGATAAGGACTTGGATTCTGGTGAAGAATCCGTGGCTTATTCTTTCCATATTCCTTCTTCTCTGGATTACATTTCAGAGGAAAAGGATTTTTTGAGTCTAGACTCCCCTTTGGAAGAGTTGTCCTATGGGAATACTGCTGCCCACATGATGGACTATTCATTAGCACTCTTCAAGAAAAATCTCGATGAGTGGATGGGAAATAGGAAATACACCCGGGGATCACTTCTGTGTCTCTGCTCGACAGTGGCACAGGAAAATAACTTTCTTTGGTGGCATAAGCCAGGGAATCTTGTTGGCTAGGCTTACGTAGGCCCTTGGGCCGATAGCCTACTGCCTACCTATGAAACTGTTAATAGGTTTCTAACATTCAAAAGAGGTACTACGAGCTCCTTCAAATGGAACCTCCCAAGCCGTCAGCTGTTTCTGCTGTTCCGGCTGCCCTTTTGGATACGTTTTCTGCAGCCTCTATATCTTCTGACTCCTGTGCCAAAGAAACCTAATAGGTTCTACAAGGTGCCTGAGGACTGCACGTTTCTGTATAAGTGCCCTTCTGCTGATCTTTCAGTGGGCATTGTCCATTTGTGTGGTATTCTTCAGGTAGATCTTTTCACCTCCCCTCTGAACAGGCAACTTCCTCTATTCTGTTAGAGTCCCAAGTCTTCTGACTTGGAAGGTGGATGCCCTGTCTTTTCCTTGGAACGGAATGTTTCTGCATTCTACACACACACACACATACACTCCCCCTGTTACCATGTGTTCTGCACAAGATCAGGCAGGATTTTCCCAAAATCTTGCTGGTGACTCCTTTTTGGCCCAGACAGCATTGGTTCCCCCTTCTCTTTCACTTGGCCAGGGGCAGTCACAAGTTACCTCACTGGGTTGATCTTGTCACCCAAGACAAGGGATCTTTGTGGGTGATAGGGTTTTTATCTCTTTTAGGCACTTCGGTTCTGAGGACATGCTCCCAGGTCTGTAAGAGGCCAGGAAACCCACTACCAATAAAACCATGTATGTCCAAATGGAAAAGATTTTCTGTCTAGTGCCTCTCTTGCCAATAGGTCCCCTATCTGTGGAGGTTCCTCTGATTCTTTCTTTCTTTGTGTGATCTGCTCCATGCTAGGCTAGTATATTCTTCAGTTAAAGCTCAACTGTCAGCAATGTCAGCTTTTCTGCTCTTGAATCCTTCATTGGCCTCTAGGCTTGAGGTCAAGCAATTTCTTAAAGGTGTCCTACGTATCAGGCCTCCCAGGAAGCCTAGTTCCACCTTCCTGGGTCCTCAATTTTGTACTTGAAAATTTTCACCCAGTCTCTTTTTGGTCTTGGAAGACTGTTCTTTTAGCTCTTATTCCTGCCAAGAGAATGGCTGAACTGCTTCCTACTGTTTTAGTTTTTCATAGAGACAGTGTGTCTTTGTGCTAATCATTCTTTTATGCCCAAGATGATCTATTGGGTCCCTTAATCAATCTGTACGTCTCCCTTCCTTTTTTCCTTCTTTGTAGTATGTTAGTGAGAAGGTTCTTCACACTTTGAACTTGCTTAGACAGCTCAGATATTATTTGGATAAAACTATAGTTATCTGCAAATCTGAGCAGCTTTTTGTTTATTTTCATCATAGGAGTTGGGTTTGGTTGTTTCTTTTCATTGTTCTTTTCATGGCAAGTGTCTTTCCTTGTCTGTAAAGGCACATTCAACTAGGGTGGTTGCCTCCTCTTGTGTCTTTTTCAAGGGTCTGGATACTGATTTCTTCCTTGAGGTTGCTGCTTGGACCTGTGTTAATACTTTCACTAAACATTACAAGTTGGATGTTATTTCTAGAGCCAGGGTGGGCTTTGCCAGGGCTATCCTGCATGGATTTATAGAGGTGTCTTCTGTGCTCTTCCTCCTAAGTTCATGTACTCTCCCTTAAGTGAAGAAAACTGCAGCAGTGATATGGAAGGGCATAATACAGTTGTGTAGAATCTTACTGTAATAGTAGATGTCCCTCTCTTCACCATTGCAGTATTCGGTCTATCCCTCCTTCCCCCTCTGTCCTATCTCTTGCCTTATTTTTCTGTTGCTTTCCTGGCAAAGAGGTGGTATTTCTTTTTCCCTTCTGAATGCACATTGTTCTCCTTTGTCCCTTAGTGTATTCTGTTCCTCCTGAGGCTTTTTCAGCTCTACTTGTTTGTGTCCATATGCCACTTTTATGCTCTACATCTTGTGTGGGGAGCATACATGTGATGTATGGCACCTATAAGAACCAAAGGCTTTGGTATACTAGCAGGTTGTTGGACTTTCCTTGGCAGGAGAGCCTTTAGTTGAAGAATACTGCAATATTAAAGAAGATGACATCTACTGTTATGGTAAGATTTGACATAACTGTACTTTCCATAGAACGCAAATCCAGCTTGAGGTTCTCTCGATACTGTCCCTTGGGAATGTATCCGAGACTTGGTCCAACTACCCCTCCTCTTCCTTCTCTGATGCTAGTCTGCCGTTCAGACCCAACTTGTCCCCGGAAGCCTTTATCGGAGTTGACAAGTTCGAGTTACTTCAACTCCAACAGCATCCCTTCCACTTTTGACTCTGATATGTTTGGATCCAGAAGAGACTTGGATCCAAAGCTTTGGTGCCGGGGTTCAAGGAGAAGGGTCGACACCAAAGTTGCCAGAACCATCACATCCCACTGGGACAATGGCATTTGATAGCTCGGCATTGAGATTAGCTTCAGGGTTGAGACCAGTCAGCTCAGAGGTATCTGTCCAGTCAGAGGATAGGAGGAAGCCTACAGAGCCGATGGCAACTTTAACCTCCGAGGTTTTTGAAAGGGTCCTATAGATGCCAAAGGAAAAGGTGCTTCCATCCAGCTCTGTTCCATCTGAATCTGTCAGGACTCTGGTTCTACTTCCCATCATCATGTCAGACAGGGACAGTTGGTACCACAGGTTTCTCAGGTTGCATTCTACATTAGCTCTCAGTGTGATTTGGTACCTTCTGATCTCCCACTGGAATCAGTTCATAAAATACGGATGTGCAAGCAGAAGCACATAGTCTGTTCTCCAGAGTTTTTCACTGAAGTCATGGACTTGAATGAAGGTGAAGGCTCTCCTAGATCTCTCTCAGAAGACATCAGCTTTGCCAAGATCCTTGAATTGATGAGGCAAAGACGAGGATGGTCCACCAAAAACCCTTCATCAGATTAGTCTGTTTCTGGAAGCCTTTGGTTCTGGCTCAACATCATCCTGGGTAATAACATCACCTGTTGACCCCCCCTCATTGTCCTCATGGCTCAGTGGGCATGGAAGGACCCTGATGCAGTGGAGCCAATCCCAAAATAACCCGACAGGATATTGGCACCACCAAAGGAAGGAAACATTGGAACAAAGATTCACTGGTGGATGAGATGGTGGTAATGGCACCCACTAAAAAGGAACTGTTTGAGGAAGGTTCCTCGGTTCATCCCCCTAACAGGGAGTCTAGGGCTGTGGACTGATTTGGTAAATGGACATATGCTTCAGTGAGTTTTACAGGTAGAGCTCTGAATTTTTTAACCAATGTTACTAGATTTCGGAGAGACCTGACCAAAGTCAAAATCTGTTTCTGGTAACTTACTTGCATATGTTCAGAAGACTGTGGACTCCGAGCCTTCTATTCTGCCTACAATATAGGCATGCGACTGCTTTCTAATGCAACTGATGGCAGTTCTAAGGCAGCAGGAATCTGCATCACCATGCGTCAGCATGCCTGGATTCGTGTGTCATTTAGCGGAAGGCTTTAAGACATCCTTCGTCAATGCCCCTTTGATGACTCCACTCCATTTGGACCAAAGGTAAAAGATGCACTAACCAGGAGTGAGCAGGATGATATGATTCTCTCTGCAGTGGGAATCCACCCCCGGACGTTTTCTAGAAATCAAAGAGCTGAAAAGAAAATGTGATTCCATATATCCCAGAGGTCTTATGACAGCCCTGGGGATAAACCTTGTGGCTGAGGAGTAGGCAGCTACAAGGGATGCCACTCTAGACGCAAAGACAGACTGCACAACCAGGGTTTTCATTGTCCCTTCACCGAGAAGCCCTATTAGCTCCCCTAAAAGTTTGCCTGGCTGTTGCACTCTGAAGGCTGCCAGGGACAATTATCCATGCACCCACAAGCCTGGCAAAATATAAAAACAGATTCTTGGGTGCTAAACATAATTTTCAGTGGTTATTAGATTACCTTTTCCCTTCCTCCAATAAAAAATAAGAAAGTTCCTGATGTTCCACCCAGTCAGTGGGAGCTCACAGCAGCAGAAATTTCCAAGCTGCTAATAAAAAGTCATCCAACCAGTCCCCAAAGACTAGTTAGAGTCCTTAATTTACTTGAGGTTCTTTTTAGTACCCTGGAAAACAGGGGACCTCAGACCCATTTTGGACCCAAGTCATTTAAACCAATTTGTGAACAGACAAAATTTGGATGGTCACAGTTCAGTCCATTTTGACTCTACTGAGGAAGGATGGTTGGATATGCTTCAGTGATTCAGAGGATGCATACTATCATGTATCATGAGAAGCTTTCAAGGAGATACCGCCATTTCTGGCTGTGGGCTAATCATTATCAATTCAGAACCCCGGCCTTTGGTTTCACTGCAGCCCCCAGGGTGATTATCAAGATAATGACAGTGGCGGCAGTGCACCGTCACCTGATAGGGATCCAAATGTTCCTGTATCTCAACAATTGGCTCCTAACTGCTACCTTCAATGATCTGCTATTGAATTTTCTAGACCTTCTTCTCCATATAATCCAAGATCTGGGGGCCACAGTCAACCTACCCAAAAGTCATGTTACCCTTATGCAACAAATAGAGTTTATTGGATGTCACATGGATTCAGTTGTACAGATTGCCAGACTTACCCACTCTGGAGTGCTCTCCATGCACCTCGCAGCTATGCAGGTGCTCCATCACTCTTCATCTCCAGAAAGGCTGATTATTCGTCTTTTAAGTGTAATGGCCTCTACAGTAAGGTTCCATGAGCCAGGTTTTACATGAGCGTATTTCAGTGGACCCTAGCTGTGCAGTGGTTTCAAAACGTTCATCCACTGCGTATGAAAACTTGCATCACTCTAATCTGCAGACAGCACACCGCGTGGCAGATATAATCTCTTTCAGTGACCGAAGGATGTCCATTCCAAATGGATCCACCTGTGGCTGTAGTAACTGCTGATGCTTCCTTTCTAGGGCAGGGTGGCTTTTTGAAGGGAGGACAATCCAAGGTACTTGTTCATACACAGAGGTCAATCTTCACATCAATATCTATGAAATGTGGGCAGTCTTCCTTGCATTGCAGGCATTCCAAGATGTCCACCCCAAGGGTGTGATTTCTGTACAGACAGGCAACATGTCAGTAGTCTGATACACCAACAAACAGGGAGGAACATGCTCCTATCCCCAGTGTCGAGAGGCCATGACAGTTTGGCAGTGGGCAAGGTCTTCTCATCACTTTCTGATAGCAATGCATAATACCAGGACATCCAGTGTAGCAGAGGACAAATTGAGCTGAAATATCTTAATGCCTCATGAGTAGGCAATCCAACAGTGACAACCTTGATTTTCCATCACTTAGACCAACCTTTCTGCGATCTGTTTTCATCCTACCTAAACAACAAAAACAGCAGTTACTTTGCCCTGATCCAGCTGTAGTCCACATTGGCCCTCAAGTCTTCTCTTACAAGGCTAGAATGATCCTCATTTTTCCTTTCTGGCCCTGACAAAGATAGTTTATTTTCCTGTGGCCTGTACTACTACATCCACCATGGATGTTGGATCAGTATCCAAACCTACTAACACACTCATCTGGTTTGCCTCCTCCAGACAAGAGATCCATAAAATTTACTGCTTGGTTCCTCCAGTTCTGACTTTAGTCAAAGATGCCAGGCTGTCAATTTCTGTTGTTCAGATCATATCAGCTTCTCAAAAACAGTCCACTGGATTAAGGACCTTAGATTGATTTGGTAGCAAGTTTTAAGAGAGAACAAGTAAATGAAAAAGAACATTGAGTGTTATGAGGCTTTTTTCTAGCAAATGCATGTTTGCTTAGTAGTAATTCTACAGCTGGTCTTCATGTTTCCATGGAAATAATCTCATAAAGAGAAACTGTCTGTCTGGTTCTCATGTCTCCATGGAGACAGGCTGATGAAGGGAAGCTGGCTACAGCCTGGTAGAGAGTTGATTGGCTGAGGGAAGAAAAGAAAACAGAAATTGGCTATAACATAATGCTCTCTGAAAGCATTCAGGGATTTCCCCAGCTAGGAGAGCTATAAAGCTAAGACAAAACCAATTAGTACTTAGTAGAAGCACAAGCTGCACCATGTATTTTAGTATGCATAACCTTTCTTTTAGGTTAACTCAAGTCTATGAGTGTGGCTGTCAGTTTGGGACTTTTGTTCCTATTAGGAGGGTAAAACTTCAGTATTTTAAAATGTACATAGTTTGTTTGTTAGTATTAAGTTAATAGGTTTTAGGGGTTTTTTTTGAGGACTTTCAATAAAACAAAGTTTTTAAGATGTGACATAGGCTCAAATGGATATGAAAAGAAACAACTGTATGCATGTAACACAAAAGCTAGAACTTGACAATTAACAAAAAATGTGTTGTACATAAAAGGTGTGAATAGTAGCTTTTTAATGTAGTGATGCTTTCTGCGATATCTTTAAATGTCTACGATTTACAGATAACTACACAAAAGAAAGTACTGAACTATAGTAGAAAATGTAGAATGCATATAGCTATATTACAGGAGACACACTTAGAACTGAACATGTGAATTTGATAAAGAAGAGTTTTTAGGATGATTATTCAGCAGAGTACCTGAGACAAATGAAAAGAGGAGTGCTTATAGTAATTGCATGAGGAACTCCAGTAGCAGTAGAAGGGGATAAAAAAGCGTAATAGCAGATTTGTAGTGCTAAGGGGCTACTGGCAAGGGAGGAGGATTACACTGGCATGTATTTATATTCCACCTAAAACTGCTATAATGGAGCTTAAGAAAATTATGGGAATAATAGTCAGTTTTAACAAGGAATATTACTTAAAGGTGGGGGTTGGAATGTGATTTGCAGCAGTGAAGATGTGTCTGGGGGCCCCAGAAGGGAAAGTATAACAAAAGAGGGTAGATTTTTGAAGAAATTTATGAAAATGTTTGGCATGGAAGATGTGAATTCAGTAGTAGGAGTTCGGAGTGAATTTACATATTATTCCCCAAGATATAAAAACTGGGCTAGGCTAGACAGAATTCACATTTCACAAGAACATGTGCATTTAATTGAAGGTCTTAATATGCACTCAGTATCTATTTCGGATAATGCCCCAATAATTAAAGTAAAAACACAGGGTAATGAAATAAGTGAGACACTGGCCCTTTCCCACCTATCTGTTGAAAAGAGAGGAATTTAAGGAATGGGTAGTGGAGATTATTCAGGAGCTATTAGAGAGGATAGAAACTTCTTCTGAAAATAGAGCTGGGGTGGGATAAAATTAAGACGGAGTTTAAAAATAGGGTGGAAATAAAAGAAAGGGAGCTATGGTTAAGAAGTAACAAAAATTGTTTAGAGGGACTGAGAAATATTAAAGTAGAATGGGGGAATCTCACAGAACAAGAAGAGGAGCAGCTGCAGAATGCTAAGCATAAAATAAGGGATTACCTTGATAATATGCACAAGTTTAGAAAGATTGATGTTACGCAACAACTGTTTTTTGATAACACTAGAGCACAAAAACTTGTAGTATGACAACTTAGGCTACAGAAAGTAGAAAGGGTTGTAGCCAAGCTTAGGGAGCCTATAACAAGGAAGGCAACAAGAGATCCTGTAGCTGTATTAAAAATATTTTGGAAATTCTGTCAAAGTCTGTATAAAGGAGATAAATATGAAAATCAAGAAAAAGATACAAATGGAAATGTTTATGGAAGAATTAAATATGCCAACGTTAGAGGTAGATGAGGCACTATTATTAATGGTTAGGATAGGAGGAGTTGAGATAAAAGTTGTGATATGTAACCAATCTACAGGAAAGTCCATAGGAGTAGATGGTATTCCTGTGGATGTTTGGCAGCTATGAGGGAAAAAAAACAGGTAAAAGTGTGGAAGGTTTTGTTTAGCAGTATTTAAGAGGAGGAGAAGTACCAACATCCAGGAAGAAAGCAGTGGTAGCTATAATAACTAAAGAGGGTAAAGATCCATCAGGCCCAGCTTCATACAGGCTCATTTCTTTACTAAACCATGATTGTAAAGTGTTCATGTCTATAATGGATAAAAGAATGACAAAAGTAATGCCAAAATTGATAGATATAGATCAATTTGGTTTTGTGGAGGGGAGGCAGGCATTTTACAACATTAACATAACACTGGTGATCCAGAGGGAAGCAGAATGTATAAAAATGCCATTGTTGGTGGTGGTGGGTCTTGATGCAGAGAGAGCATTTGACAGAGTGAGCTGGGACTTTATGAGCAGGGTAATGGAAGTATTTGCATTTCCTGAAAAAATTATAAGGTTGATTAGGAGGATATATGAGGGATCAGAGGTGAAAATTAAAGTGGGTGGAGTACTTTCTGATAATTTCTGCTTGAGCAGAGGAACCAGGCAGGGGTGTTTTATTTATTTATTTATTTGTATTATTTATTTAACATTTGTTTACTGGGAGAGTCCGACTTGGAGCAATGACAGTTTTCATTGGAAGCCTGGGCAGAAACACATGTCTTTGTAACATGGGAGGAAACTGGAGCACACAGAGGAAACCCACATGAAAGCAGGGAGGACAAGCAGACTCTGCACAGAAGGCTCTCCAGCCAGAAATCGAACCAGAGAACCTCTTGCTGTGAGCCGACAATGTTACCGCTATACCATTGCGCAGTCCGCGTGTTCTCTTTCCCCCTTTGTTACTTGCATTATATTTAGAACCATTGTCAAAGAAAATAAGGGACTCAGAAATTGAAGGATATAATTGGTATGTTAGTCCAGAAAAGCTGGCTCTATTTGTAGATGATATTAATTTATACCTGACTAAACTAGGAGACATTATAGTGTTGTGGAACATTTTGAGACCGTTTCAGATCTTTTTGGGATGCAAAACTAATGAAGCTAAAACAAAGGCAATAGTGGTAAATTATGTATCCACACTTGAATTGGTTCAGCAATATCCTTATTTATGGAGACGTGATAAAATGAAGTATTTAGGAGTATGGATTAAAATGATTCTGATATGGCAGCTAAGGATATGTGGGAATAGACTTAACATAAGATAATACAAAAACTGAGAAAGTGTAAGCTTTGTTATATGGATAGTAAGATATAAACAGTCAAAATGTTTTTAGACCCTTTAGTCTCATACACAGGTCAGGCATATTTTTATCAACCAGAGGAGAAATTGTAGATAGCAATTAATAAAGAACTGAAAGACTATCTCGGAGGGGAAGACAGCAAGAGTCAAGTGGGATAAGCCGATTCTACCAGTAGAGCAGGGTGGATTGGGATTTCCCAATTTGAAGGGGTATTTCAGAGCTACACAGTTAAGGTTTCTGTTAGTAGCACAACAGAAAACTATAATTCAAAATGGAAAGGGACGATGTTGAAACGGGGGGATGCTCAAGAAACAAGGAGAGACTGGGATTTTGGATGCAGGCCTTTAAGGAGAATAACAATAGTCATACAGAATATAATATCTATAAAGTAGCAAAAAGTATTCTAATAACTAAGCCAACATGGGAATGGAGAGTCTGCTGATAGGGATGACTGCAGTTAGGGACAGAGACATTAGGCAAGAGGGTGCTGGAATTTATAGGAGAAAATTGGCAAAAGATCCAAGGTATTGGAAGCAAATAACTAGAGAGGGAAAGATGATAGAATGGGAAGATGCCAAGAATTTATTTGGACTGCAGGTTATGAATTGCCTTCCCTATCAAGGATTGATATCAGAGTTTAAACAAAGGGAAAGAAATGGGGGGGGGGTCCTAAATGAAAGACCAGCAGTGGTAGAGTTTTTTGTAGACTCAAGAACAGAAGCTGCCATTCAAAAAGGAATATTTAGAAGAGCATATAAAATATCACATGATAACTATAAGAATCAATCAGAGGAGGTTAGAAAGGATTGGGAAGAGAGACTGGATAAGCAATTCACATAGAAACAATGGGAGGATATATTATATATGTCTCCCAATTATGCAACAAAATCTAGAAGATTTAGGATTTTTTGCTTGGAAATGTTTACATAGATATTTTTATACCTCTAGTGGACTCCAGAGAATTTTTCCTCAGGTAGATAGCAAATTTTGGATGTGTGACGGGAAAGAAAGAGGTAATTGGGAATATATTTTCTGGGAGTGCATAGAGTTGGCGGACTTTAAGGATTCCCTGTGGGATGCACTGTTGGAGATGCTGGGTGGGCAGATTGGTGTGACTAGGGAGATGATTTTTCTGAGCTATGATTTGGAATTGTTTAGACATGGTAAGGCGTTTCTGTCTCTAATTATGGTGGCTGGCTAAAAAGCAATTACTAGAAAATGGAAGTCAAAATCTAAACCATCTAGAACAGAAGTAGTGAATATACTAACAGAGATAAAACATCTGGAACTGAGATTTTTAGAAAAAGGTAGGAACAAACTATAAAGGAAAAAGTGGGAATTGTGGGAACAATATATACAGGGGAGGAATGAGGTTTAAAAGAAGGCAGGACTTAAATGAGCTGTATAATTTTTGACTGAAAACAATTGGGTAGATTATAAGTGATGTATAACATTTTTAACTGTGAGTGTGTCGGTATGGTTTGTGATGTAAAATGCTTGCAACTAGGATTGTGTCAAGTGTGGTTTGTTTTTATTTATATAAATGTATGATTGCTTATGTCATAAGTGATGGTTTAATAAACATGGTTCTTGTTTAAAAGGGTGTAGAAATCGAATAATTTATGTAATGTTGCTTAAATTATATGATATCTAGCAATATATGTGAAGCATAATATTTGTTAATTCTAACTTGTTAATACAGTTTGATTAGTTTTATATAAATGTAAATGTGCCTGTGTCACAAGTGATAATTCAGTAACGGTGTTTAATAAAAAAAAAAATAGAACCACTCAGCAATGTCTTTAACCATAGTGTGATTACTGGCTTTGTCCCAGCAGAGTGGAGAACAGTAACAATAATCCCTTTTCACAAAGGGGGTCCATCAACTGACCCTGGTAACTATCGACCTATAAGCTTAACCGGCTTTATTTGCAAGGCCACGGAGAGAATCATCATGGACCTTATCCACAAGGACATAGGTGACCTTCAAACTCTTGCCTGACCCAGTTAGTCTTAGACAAGATGTAGATCTTCCTTATTAAACCTGGTGGACTTATTTGAGAATGTTACCGAAGCCCTAGATAAGGGCAAAACAATACATACTGCCTATCTTGGTTTAGCCAAAGCTTTTCACACAATCCCATATTCAGGTATCACAGAGAAACTCTCTCAGCTGGGGATTAACCCATACATTACTAAATGGGTAGACAACCGGCTCACTGACAAAATACACATTGTCAAAGTTGGGGAGTCACATTGTCAAAGTTGGGGAGTCCACCTCTACCAGTAGACCACTTACCAGTGGGCTACCGCAAGGATTTTTGCTGAGCCCTCTACCATCTGAAATGTATTTCTTTGAAGTCCAAGCAAAGGTAGATGGCTTGTGGCTTACCAGGTTTGCAGATGACTGCATACTGGGCGCAATCACAGAGTCTCTCAATGGTGTTAACATATTACAGAAAGTGCTGATGTAGACAAATGATTGGTGCCAAACTTGTGGTCTAAAACTTAATGCAAAAAAATGCCTCATTATCCCCTTTGACAAACAAGTGGCAGATATGATATAGATAGCACCCCTCTAAGCTCAAACTCAGTTGTGCGAGACTTGGTATCCACAGGATGATAGCAATCTAAACTTTGATCACCATGTGTCCATAGTGGTCAAAAAAACATTCTACATTGCGTATCTCATAAATAAGAGCATCGCATCCAAGACCAGGGAAGTTATAGCTCCACTGTACTCAACCCTTATCAGACCACTAATTGAGTACATTGCTCCCTTCTGTATGTATCTCACCAGATGCCTGCAGCAACTGGAGAGTCCACAGAGGTTTTAACCACAAGAATCCAGGGTCTCTAAAACATGACATACACGGAAAGACTGAAAGCTCTATCACTATACTGTGTATCATATAGGCTGCTGAGAGGCAACCTGTTTCTGGCGTACGGAGCAGTTTCGGACCCTGCCCTAATGGACTTGCTGCATATCCACAAATCAAATGGGACAAGAATAACTCACTCCAAGGATCTCAACCTAGCCTGTGACATTAACAGAACATGCTGGAGAGACAGCTATATCTTCCAGCGATTTACCGCTCCTCTGGAATAAGCTCCCACTCCATGTGAAGCACAGCACTTCAATTACCCTATTCAGCAGCAGCCTTGATAACTAGATGTGGGACCATAAATTCATCCAGGGGGGTGGCACCTGTGTCGCTTTTAGGAGCAGTCGATGCTGATCACAGAATCACTCTGCTAACAGCAGCCTTCTAAATATGGTCAATAAGGGTACTCGGGTTTTTACATGGCTAAGCTTGTAAAGGCCCTTGGACCATTAGCCTCGTAACCTCCTACGAACCATGATTTCCTGATTCTCCAACTGCTGCTTTCACGTTTTGGCTGAAGACTGGATGTATCCATTTACAACCAATAAATCCTATCTGCTGTCTTGACCTTAAAACGATTTCATTTTCCTTATATGTTCCACTCCTTCTACATTCCTTTACTCTTTCACAATTTACAAAATCTCATTTTTCTCTATTATTATCCTTTATTACAGTGGTGCTTCCAATCTGTCTCCCAAAAATCCTCCATCAGTAAATAAGCAGCCATGGCCTTCACATTGCTTCCGACAATATGCTGAATCACATGCAGTACAGCTCTCCATTCACTCCAATTCTTTGTTTAATCTTGCCTGCTTGCTTGCACACTTACTACCTGTCATCCAGTGTATGTCCTTTGATTCTTCCTTGTACCTTCTCTGTTTAGGAAACACTATTTGACGTTCTACTTTTTCACAAACCATAACTTCATGCACAGTCTTACTTAATTTGCTTTACATTTTTGCCCATCATCGCTATCTTCCTATTTGACCAAAATGGCTTACCTTTCTGTTGAACTGTGTGCCCATAAATCTCAGTTAACATGGCTGCTACATTTAATTCTTATTAGGCTTCGTGTTGCACTGTGACATCCACTTATTATTATTAACACCGTCTTTCTGCAGTTTTTACTAATCCTTATGCCCAGCCTCAGACTTAAGTCACCTCAACCACCTGTTACAAGAACCACTGGGGATGAGGAAACTCAACTCCTTTTTATATTTCTCCATTATTTTTTAATGTAATCAGCAGTATTCTTTACTGCTCAGTAAAGCAGAGTAGGTGGAAATGGTCTATTCATTTCAGTGTGCATAACAGCTTTTTTTCCTTTTAGTCTCTGACGTACCGCAGTGTGCCCACCGGGTTAAATTAACACTCGTTTTATTCTCATTCTCTATAAGAAGTAGAAGTTGAAAAGAAATGCAGGGATCACACAGGCACAAATGAGTACATTTTAATTTCTTCAGAATATGTCTCCTAAAGTCATATCCTGTACTCACGCCGCAGCGGTGGTATTTTTTAAACATCTTTATTGAATTATCACTTGTGACATAGGCAAACTTACATTTATATAAAAGAAAACAAACCATATTAACTTGTTCACGGTTCCAGACATATTATATATCACATATATTCCTTTGTACAATGTAATCAATCCAACATCACATAAATTGGTCAGTTCCTGCCTAACCTTAAATCTCATTCCTTTTCTGCATATGTTCTGATATTTTCCATTTTTTGTATGTTATTTGTACCTACCATTTTCTAAAGATCCAACACAATATTCACCACTTCACATATGGTTGGTTTAGACTTTGATTTCCATTTTCTAGTAGTTGCATTTTGGCAGCATTCAGAATTAAACTTAAGGCTTTACTGTGTCTAGCCAAATTAGATCCTGTATCCCAGCTCAAACAATAATTTCCTTAGTTACATCCAATTGCTCGCTTAGTATTTCTGACACTGAACTCTGTAGGGAATTCTTAAAGTCTGCAACTCATTACACTCCCAAAACACATGTTCCCGGTTCCCTCTTTCTTCCCCATCATGCCTCCAACATTTGTCATTTACCTGAGGAAAAAATTATTTGGGTCTACCTGGAGTATAAAAATATCTATGTAAACACTTCCAAACAAAAATCTTAAATGTTCTAGATTGTTGCATATTTGAGAGCCATACATATGTCCTCCCATTGTTTCCTTGTGAATTGCTTATCCAGGCTCTCTTCCCAATCTTTTCTAACCTCCTCTGATTGATTCCTATAGATATTGTGCAATGTTTCATATGCAGTGATAACTGTCCTTTTTTTTAACAGCAGCTAGTGTTCTGAATTCAGCTAAAACTCAACCAACGAAGGTCTTTCACTTAGGACTCCCCTATCCATTGTCTCTAGCCTGCAGCCCAAATGTCTTCTTGGCCTCTTCCCACTGTTACCTTTCCCTTTCTGATTATTTGTTCCCAATACCTTGGTCCCTTTGCCCATTTCCTCAAGTAAATTCCTGCCCTCCCGCAGTAGTAGTTAATCCAGTAGTCACTATTCATCCTTTACTTGTTTCTCTGTCTCTAGCTTCCATTGTACTCATTTTCTATACTTTTATATTCTGACCCCTGTGCTACTGTATTGATGTTGTATAACTCAAAATTTCTTAATCAAATTAGGCATAATTCCTGAAAGAACAGACTGTCTCTCTTAATTCACCAGCTTATATACTTTCTGTTCCTTATTTTTTGCACTAATGTTTATCATTTATACTATTTCTCCAGATTATTGCTCATGGAAGTAGTTAACATTTCTCCTAGCCCAGTCATTCCAGGGGTTCAGGTGCCAGTGTAGGAAAACTGGTCATCACAGTCCAGTTTACTTTGTAGTGCTAGAAAGGCTGCTGCTGCTGTGGTAGGAAGGTGCCCAAGACTGTAATTATGACTGTAATTTTATTTTTGTAAGTAAATTCTGCCAGTGAACAAGGGCAAGGGTTCCATTGTAATAGTTTAAAGAAGAGAGACATGAGAATTAGGTCAGCCCTTCATTTTGCAGAGAAGCACTGCCTTGACAAAGAAAGTGCAGTGATGGTTTATACAGGGTAATGTATCTGCAGATTGAAATTGAGGCAGTCTAAAGTGAAGAGCTTTTTTTCTTAAAAGCAGAGGCTACTGTGGGTAGTCTGTATTCCAGATATACAAAAATAATACTCTTTCCTGCGTACTCATGCCTTCATAGTAGAGGAAATTTGAGCACATTGTGGCCAAAAGTATTTGCTGCCAGAATTTTAGGTTTGGTCCAGCCAGGGCCTGAGATACTTGTAGTAATGTGTGATTTCTAATGGCTGGTGTTTGTTGTCCATTAAATGACAGTTTATTTATTTATTTATTTCCATTTGTTAATCAGGATGATTCAACTAAACACATATTTCCCCTTTTCAGCAGAGGCCTAGAAAGAAAACCTCCAATGGAATGTAAATAAAAACAGACAAACAAATCAATGGTATTATGCATATGTGCAACAATATATAATCACAGGATTGTATAGGATGTACATTTCCAAGCAATGTTTCAGTAATATAGTACAAGTATTATGTAGCACACAAAGTTAACCAAAGATGTACAGCAAGTAAAACATGGCAACATGAGCATTGTTTCCATATTTATATATATATAATCTGTTTACACAATGTTTGAGAGTTTAAATGTTGGATTAATGTTTGTTTTGTACCAAAGCCATTGCCAATTTTTATATTTAAAATGAGATTCATATTTTTATAGTTGGCCAGAAATGTCCTTAATATCATTTTCAAGATGAGTCTTTATGGAAGGATGAGAATTTTCAGATTAATAAGTACTGTATCTTTACTGTAGGCAATTGTGGTTAAGTAAAGGTCTGTGCATAGTTTGTTATTGAATAGGGAGAATAAAATTTAAGCCAATACTTAAACTGAGGATAGCAGTCAGGTAGGGAAAAGACTGATGAAAAAGGGCAGCATTAGAAACTGTAAGAACTGTCATTGCAAAATTGTGGAATATTGAAAAACTCAATATTAGATGCTCAGTGTATTACCAGTTTATTTGTTACTAGATAGTAAACTGAAAAGCAGATTATCTACTTAAGCTGCTTTACTGTTATCTGTAAACCACTGCAAAGTTAAGGAAATGCTGGAAAGAAATCGGCAAAGGCAGAAATATTGCTATAGTTGTAGAAGGTTACCAGGTTTACAGGTTGGAGAGACAGCAAGAATAAAGACGTTCTGAGAAAGCCCACTGTCTGAAATGTTTGCTGAAGCAAGATACTGTATTTTTCTTAGAAAAGGCAGAAAGCTCTTTAGAAGGGATTACAAACATCTGTAAACAGGGTCAGCCTTAAACCGATTAGACGTCATAGAGTCCTGCTCCTAAGGGAGGCCATGCACTTGCCCGAACCATACTTTTACTTACAAAAACAAAATGTTCATCTTATAGCTGTAGCAAGCTTCTTGCTACATATGTAACATGCATCTTGCTATTGTCACTCTACCATGCACTGAGCTCTTGAGCCATGCCTGCAAGTGCAGTACTGGCATTTCTTTAACAGTGAAATGCCAATATTTTAAAAATGCTGATACTACATACCTGCACCATTGACACCAGCTGATCACACCCCATGACAGCATCAGAAGCAAGATAAGAAAGTCTTCACCTTGAAGACCAAAGGAAAAAAAATGGTCAATAATGCCAGACTTCAGAGTTTAATACTTAATTTGTAAAGAATGCGCATGTTAATGCAAAACCTGCTATTTTGTTAACGTTTAAGCAAATTAAGAGTAATATTTAAAAAAGTCACTGATTTTGGACATTTGCTCCCCATCATTTTTGCATTTGTCCGTAATTCTTGAGTAAAGAGGTTGGGGGGCATGGCTGTGGCTGTCTTCTGTTTTACTCTCCTTGATTTTTTTACTCTTGTGGAATTACTGTAACTCTGGTATTATCTATCTGCCTCACCTCAGTTGAAGTTACAGATTTATGCAGCCACAGTCTCCTCCTCTACATACGTACTGTATAATTAAATCCTATCTCTTATTAAAATTTAGGAGTTCCAGTAAGATGATGCATTCTTGTTAAGGGAGGGTAGGGAACAGAACAGCTTATAGTACAGTTGTTGTGTCTTTCGGCTTTTTCCCAGTTAGGGGTCGCCACAGCGGAACTCTGGTCCGCTAATGATTGGCAGTTGATTTTTACATGCTGAGTTGCCGGCCCTAACGCACAACCTTCAACGAAGGTACGCCCATTCACGCATGTCTCCACAGAAGACGCTCTAGCTGAGAATCGAACAGGCCAACATCTTGCTGTGAGGCGACAACGCTACCGCAGCACCACGACCGTGGATAACAGCTTATAGTACAGTAAGCATAATAATCACATATTATCCGCTTTGTAGTATCGCACCATACAAGTATAATTTCTCATATGCAGTGGAAATAGTTTTCCTTAGTTTATAGATTTTTGACTCATCAGAGCTGTTACACTGTTAATGATCATTCATAACATCTTAAATATTAAAAGCACATCTTCATTTTTAGGGCAAGTGGACTGTAACGTAAAGTACATGCATGTCTCGCAGCAGTCCCAGGGAACTTAGAAGAAAACATAATTTTGAATTCAGTGTGCTTACAGTATAGCCAGTAGATGCATTCTGTTTAGAGGGGGCTTCAGTTAAGTTTGTACTCCGTGGTCTTCAGAGTAGCTCACTTTAGTAACAGAAAATTTCCATGCCACAAGCATTGCTGGGCTACAGTTTCTGAATGCACAGTTCAGCTGCCATCTTTAACCATGTCTGCAGGCTAGGGGACTTCTGGATTTCCAGTGTTCTAGATATCCATTTTTTTGAATACTAATGAGATTTGCAAATGCTTCCTTTTCAAGGAAAGAATCCTAAGCACCGTTTGTCTATTCAGTCACTAATAAATACATACCTCCATTTATCGCAAATATAGGCCCAGAACATGCCTTTATAATCCAGAACCTCTGAAATGTACTTCCTCAAGGTGTACTATGCTTCCACAAAGTATTCCTTCAGGTTTCTGGCACCCATTTTACCACAATGGAACACAACTAGCAAACTGGCAACACCATTAAAAACATTCTGACTTGTCTTTGTAGGGTTTCAAAAAATCTGTGAAGGCATTTGCAACTGAGGTTTCCATTCAGTAAGAAGAGGTGCTTCTCTTGCTGTTTCATGTAGTGTATTTGTAATTGTGTGGGAATCACAAGAAGGATCTCCCACACCCCTCTCTGTCACACAAAGAGGATCTTGGGAAGCAGAGAAATATTTTTTTCTTTGCGATCCTGTTCTTATATGATGGTAGAAAAGGGATGATAACAAGGGGAAGTGGAAATTGTTCATCTGGGAAATGATATATGTGGGGTAAGAGGATGCCTGCAAATGTTTAAACCATTGAGTTTGAAGGTTAAGGAAATGTGCAAGTAGTTAAATGGAGACAGGACCTTCTGCTCAAACATATGCCAGTCAAGTGCCTTATTGGATCTGCCAATGGATCCACCTTGATCATGTAATTTAGCTGGAATCCTTAGCGTTTTAGCCAAGCTTTTGTCTAGTGAATTTCAAAGGTAACTATGGAGGATGGCCAGAAAGCCTTACTCTCTAACTTATATATGGAGAGACAAACACATGAACTGAGATTCTGAGCTTCGAGGCCTGAAATTACCATTCCAGTCTGGGTTATACAGTGTACACTGTGACATAAAGGAACTTATTTTTTTGCTTCTGACCTGCTTACTCAGACCTTTCTCCAGTAAAGACTTATGCATCCACTTGTTCAATCATTTAAGGTCCTTTTGAGTGGTGGGTATGGGGAGACACTGTACTATCTGCCTATACATATAATAATCTATATATGGAAATGTCGCCACCATTTGATTTGCCTGGACATGGTGATTGTTGGAGAGATTATATTAGGAAACATAAACCAAAGGTCTCTAAACCAATCCAGATGTCTAATAAAATGCAACTCTTTTGATTACAGCTCTTTATCAATGCAAATAAGGATTCAGACTCTCAGAGATTTAAATATATATCCTATGACGTTTGTAGCTAGTCAGAAAGCAGCCCTACTAAATTCATTTGTATAAACGAACATACGTTTAAACGAATTTGACTTACCCGAGCTGAATCCACCGAAGCTGCATCATAACAAATGCACAGACTGCCAAATTCCTTTCCCTGTGAAAGGAACCATTTAGCCACCATGGGGAACTGGGCTCTCTCTTCCTTTTAATGTGATCTTGGAGTTGGTATATTTAAGTAGGGGGTGGGGGGCATAGGGATGAAGCCCCCCACTTTGGTGGGCTTACTTTTCCTCCATTTCTGTTCTTTACCATGGTGGCCAAGTGGTAAAATGGAAACTGTGGACTAAAACCAAATCCCCCACCCATCTCCAAACCTATAAAGAGCGTTGCAACCTCTAGAAAAAAAAGTGTTAATTGACAAGAAAAATTTCTACATAAAACCACAAACATCTTACCAAAACAACCCCAAAAAATGTTGGAACACGGCGAATCAAACCCTCCACCCAGGAAACCCCAATACTCCCAACCCCTGTTCTGAGAACACACCCCTTGAAACAGCTGCCTTACTTAATACCTGCTTTATTAATACTATTAGTAAATTAATTCCAAATTTTAACTCCTCTAACCTCACCAACACCCCCTCCAGTTTTAACCAAAACTCCTTTTCACTCAAACCAGTATCAACAAACTATATTAAATGCCTCCTCTGTAAATTCAAACCTTGCTCCTCTTCAGTGGATAACCTATCCCCACTCTTTCTCAAACTTGCTGCAAGTTCAATAGCCCTTCCAACATCCATACTCATCAATTGGTGTCTATCAGAGATGAAGTGATAGGGATCCATATAGATATATGTGTGTGTGTATAAAATACGTGCACACACACACGCACACATATATTTACTATAAAAAAAATATAGGTTCATATTCTTTAACTTCAGAACTGGCTTAATATTAGCTGTGCTATTTAGGTTTAGGCCTGAGTAGCCATCAACACGAAAATAACATATATATTTATATTTAACACTTTTTGCCATTAAACTAATGTCATCACCTCTGTATCTAATAAACACTTTCTGAATTACTGTAAAGGTAGATTTGTGCTGACTGTCTCTTCTCATATATGTGATTAAAACATTGATAATCTCTTTCTCTGGATATTGGACTTTTCAGATATTTATTTATTCAACATCCTTTTAACATGTAACTAATTATACAACATTGTGAGAATTAGAAGTTGCAAAACACTTAAATATAAACTCCTTACCATTGGTTGTATGTTTAAACTTATTCGTATTTATATAACTGCAAAACTGGCGATTGTAACATGACAAAAAAAGACACCATGCTTAAATTACTTCTGTGTACCATAGTCATCTCCTTATAACATAGTAGTTGTCTTAAGTTACTTCCTTATTTAAATAAATATTAAGTAGTATCCACTAAGGTATCTTTCATCTCTGAAAGTGGGCATAATATTAGCTGCTTGTACTTCTTTCATGAATATTTTGTGTTAATTTTCCATCTTGCATAAAAATATTCATGTCAAAATAATACTACTTAAAGAGGAAATAACTACTAGTTGTATTCTGTGTAACGACAGCAAACTCTTGTAACATATTTTTACTCTCTCAACTCTTTATTTGCATAAAGACATTTGTATAGATGCACTTTTTTACATACTTTAGAGCAATACCAACAAAAACTCTGGATAAATTACCAGATGTACAGTCACAGAGGGGTAAAACTCTGACTGACCCATATGAGCAGAGTTCTTATAGTGGCTTGGAAACCTGCTGGAGCTGCTATGCCATAAGGGAGGAGTGATGTAGATTTGCTGACTTGTTTTTCTTCAAGAGTAGTGGTGGGGCCCATATCAAGGCAATCAGACCTGTTGTTGAATCTTTAGTGGGAATGAGCCAGTGGGGGGCACTGAATACAGTGGGACCAGAGCAGTCTTGAAAGGTTACATAATCTATGGAAGTGAGTGCCACATTCTCACTGTTGTCTGTTGTATGCTGATCGCGAGCATATGCATAGGGGATTTAAAGCCTTGAAGTTACAAAAATCCTGTCCTTGGATGACTAACAGCCCTACTCTCTGTAGGTCAGCATTTGCCTCCTTAAGGAATGAATGGGCTGCATGGAGCAGCCAAGAGGGATAAGCTTAATGATCAGTGACGCACAGAGAAAGTAACTCTCAGCTGTTGTAATTAAATGAAGCTGTGTTGTGATAAGTAGAAGTCCATTATGTCAGTAGCTAGCACATAATTCATAAACAACTACAGTTTATTTACTTTTATTTTGTACTCGTGTAGAGAGCAGAAAGTTGCCTGCTAAAGCTGTCACCACTTCCCTTCTGAGTATATAAAAAAGGCCAGCTGCAAGAAAAGAACACACATATGATTTGTATTGTACCAGAAAATATAGGACTGATGGAGCTACTGTTGAAATACTAAGTCAGAGGCTCATTATAAATGAAAAGAGAGGCCTGGCCCCATGGATCAGAGGGATGGATCCCTGACCGCTGCCCAGGCTACAGGGGTTTGATTAATGGTCCCAGCACTGAGGGAGGAATAAAGGCATATAGCTGGCTAACCTGTCCTAGGAAGCGGCTAGAGGGTTGCATGCACTTGAAAACCAAGGAGTCCACCACACATGCTGCAAGGGGAAGTGACAGGGCCGTTTGGAGGGAATGTCCCTTGCAGAAGTGAGGAGATGGCATCAGAGGTCATTCCATTGCATGTCCCCCGTGCTGCCTCAGTCATGACACTCTCTTGGTTGACTGTTGCCTGGTGAAGAGAAATGGGTTGATATGCTGAGAGAGGGTCTGATGGTCAACTGCAGGGACAAAAACTGCAAATAAAACAAAAAAACAAAGGGGGTGTGACAGTCCTGATACACTCTAGCACAATTCCCATTAGGTAGAAGAGTTTATCTTAAGGTATTTACCACTACTGAGGTATTTATGCAGAGCTTTATGCAAATGTATGCATTTAACAGGGAACCCCATAATTCCTAAAACTTTAAATAAGTATTTCAACTTAGTCCTTTAAAAAGTCTTCTTGGCACTTAATCCAAGGGATGCAGTTGTAGCCTCTATGCAGTTGTTTTAATGCAGTCTTGGGTGTACTTTACATGGAAAAATCCACACTTTTCAGAATGAATTGCAGCAAGAATGACTTTGGCCATATGCCTAGGCAAAGTAGATGTTAAGATTCCATAATTCATATTCAAGAAGGGTGATGAATTACATGCAGAATTATGATTATTTTTTAAACTTCTTATGTGTTTATTATAAAGGTTAAGGAGTTTGAGAGAGACTGGTTAGCAGCAGTCCTTTAAGATATTCACTGGGATACCACCTGGTCTTATTTCCTTTCCTGGCTTTGCAATTCTGAGTTCTTCAGCTAATTTGTTCTGTGTTATGAATGCTGCTAAAGACATGGCCTCTTCTAAAATCAGTAATAAAGTCCAAGTGATGGAGAAATGTGTTCAAAGCTTGCTCGGAGAGGAAAAGAAGATTCCTGCATATATAGAATCAAATGACTGACATGAAACACTTCCAGAATTCTGTTTTCATTGTTCAGGCAGATTCCTGAGTCTGTGTAATTAATTTATGGTGCTGCTTAAAGCTTATCTGATGTCTCAACCAGTACAACAAACTCTTGGCAGAAACCTGATTCCCTTGAAACCCAGTTTGCTTTAACTAAAATCTACTGTATTCAATCACAAGTCAACAATTCCCTTCTGCCCCTTCATAGCTTGAGTAATCAGGGATATGAGAACCTGTTCACCCGAATTTTGCACGTATTGAGAATATACCAGCAATTTAGAAAGATAGAGCTTCTGGGCCATACTATAATTCATGATTGCATAAGTTCTGGTCAGATTCCAAGGAACTAAATAACCTTTAAAAGTCTCTCATCTCAGACAGAATTGACATGCCCCAGCCAGTCTTAAAATATTTAAGGAAGCAGGTGACATCTCTGTGTTTTACTTAATGTGAGAAAAGTGCTGAAAAGCAAGAGGGGAATGCTATGCGTTGCTAAATTCCACGTAAATGGTAAAAGGAAATTGTTGCTAGTAGAAGGAATTGTGTTTAATAAGAATATTTAGAAGATGTCCTCTTTTTGATCCATATTCTTGTAGATTCATAAATGCTTCATTTCAGGTCAAAAAGTGGATGTAAAAATTGTAGAAAAATTAAAGAGCAGAGCAACATCTTCCCAACCCAGCTTTAAAAGTCACTTGGTGGACAGGACAGGTAAGTTATCGCTATCAAAAACAATATTACATTCAGTCACAGTAAGTAATGTTTCCATTGGAAACACATTGATGTTCAGGTGGATATCTGTCATTACCCTAAAGCTTTTTCTAAGTGATCAGTAAAAGACAGCTATAGTATAAATGGTGACCGATGAGCAGCAAATCTCCTTTCTGTGTCAGAGATCAAATTGAGATGTACAAAGGAAGCAAAAAGTGTACCAGCTTATTGCCCAGACTCTGACGCATAGAGGAATAATGCCCTGATTATGATTCAGATGATCCAAGTTTAATAAGCATCTCAATGCCCCTGAGAACTATGGAATTGTGGATGCAAGTACTCAGCAATCTGAGGATCCAGTTTGTTTAGAAGGAAACAAAAAAAGAAAGAAAGGAAGAAGTTCTCAACAAATAACAAGGAAGAAAAAGAAACTGATAAATGACTGTAAAGGAATGAGAATACATAGTAAAAAGGATTCTTCTTTGTTATGTAACACACTGGTGACAGGGAATGAAGCTATATGTCTATCAGAAAACCCTCAGTCTACAGCAAAAGGCATCACCTTTCCAATGGAAAAGGTTAGAAAAAAGAGGCAAGCGGCAGGTGAAAAGGAAGAAATCAAAACTGAACATGGAAGGACTGAAGAACATTACTGTAAGAAAAAAAGAAGAGAAAGACAGATGTTGACTACATGGCTCAAGCTGTGGATTTACAATGCCAGCTGGGTGAGAATTTAATATGCAATGAAAACAGTGGAATTAATAAGACTAATAGTGATGAAGATCTATCCTTCCTAACAATTGATAGAGCAGAAATGACTATATTAGAAGCTGAATATTCTTCAGAGATGGTCAGCAAAGATATTCTTGTAATTAGAGATTCAGTTCCTAGAGGAACTGAAAATTCTATTTGCAGAGATGATAATGAGCATCGAGTAGTGTTATGCTTGTCAGGAGCAAAAATAGAAGATGTGAAACAAGCCTTGGAATGCCTTAATGTAAGGAAGTGTGGATCTGTTTTTATTCATGTTGGTACAAATGATGTCACCAACAAGGATTCCCCGACTGTTAGTCGGGAACTAACAGCCCTCCTAGATAGTATAGCTTGTACTGGTGTTAGGACATATTTTTCACAAATCACCTATAGAAAGGATAGTCGGGTCACTGTGAATGAAAAGATTTTTTGGATAAACACCTACATGGAAAAATGTCCTGTTTTAAAAAATGGAAATGTGTAGAGCATCCAAGCCTTCTTTTGGGCACACGTGTTCAGACACGATGGTGTGCATTTGTCTAGATCAGGGAAGAGAATGTTTGCAGCAGATATTTTGCAATATTTGACAAACACTAGCCAGGATTTTTGCCAGGTCAAAAATGTAACAGTTCACAGACAGCAACATTTGATGCATCTCTGATGGTTGTTAATGCTAGGATCATTAATAATAAAGTTTTTTTATTAGAAAATTTGATACGTTCCCACAAGATTTATGTTATTGTTTGTGAAACATGGTTAAAGATCACTGACTGGAAACCAATTCTGACAGGGTATAAGTGTTTTCACTGTAACAGACATTCTAACAAAAAATCAGGTGGAGGTGTTATGATAGGGATTGAAGATAGCTATGAGACCTGTGATTATTACATGTTCAATGATAACACCAATACTATAGATTGTGTAACTGTGACAATAAAGACAACCCTGGAACATATAACAATTGTTGGAGTGTATAGACCACTAAAGCCAACTGCAGATGACCTAGAGGAATTCATACATTTCTTACATGAAACACAGGAGGGAAGAATAATATTAGCTGGGCACTTAAATTTACCAGAAACAGACTGGAATAATATTGATTCAGCAATGTTAGTAGATAAATTATTCACAGAGTATATTCAGGAACAACAAATGCTTCAGATTGTAAAAAAAAACTACCAGGGGACGGAATATACTGGATATTGTTTTGCGTTCCCAAAGAAATTACTGTAACTTCAAGTCAAGTTTTACTACCATTGATGTGCAATGATCATGGGGTTATAAAGTTTCATTTGTTGCTAGATAATTCTGCCAAACTGAAATCTAAGCCAGTGCAGATTAGGTTAATTACAGATTATAGGGAAGCAAAGCAGTTACTATATAAAACTAACTGGAGTGAGGTGTTCAGTGGAAAACCTGCAGATGGAATGTGGAAAGTTTTGAAAGAGAAATTGTTAGAGTACAAAAAGTAAAAAAAAATGTTTAACATCAGGATCTAGGCACGCAACATCAGAGGGGTATATTTCCATAAGAACAAGATACCTGATTAAGGTGAGAGACAAAAAATATATAAGAAATGGAAATGAGGTTGAACTACAACTTTGAAAAATGAAATAAACTGGACAAACAGATTAAGCATAGTGTTAGACAAGATCAAAAAAAGTTTGAAGAAAATTTATATAAAGATATTGAGCATAATAGGAAACCTTTTTATAGATACATAAGATGTGGAAGGAGTAAAGATGCAAAAATTGATAAACTGTGTTACAGATTCTAAAATTTATTCTCAGACACAACAGATTATAGATATATTTACAAAATCTTATGCAAAACAGTTTGGCTCCACAAAAGGGGTGGTAAGTTGTCCTAGTGACATCCAGATAACCCCAAATACTGGAATCAAATTAGATTATATTGAAAAAGAACTGTGTAAACTGGATCCAAACAAAGCGCATGGAGGAGATGAAATAAGTAACAATGACCTGAGAACACTCAGCAAGAACTTGCACTACCGTTATATCTATTATTCACTAGGTCATGTAAATATGGGGATATTCCTCAAGATTGGAGACATGCACTTATTAAACCTGTCTTTAAGGGAAAGGGGAGTAGGACAAACCCAGAATCATATAGACCCTTAAGTCTACTTTCATGTTGTGGAAAAATAATGGAGAAGGTAATACTGGATAAGTTATTGTCAGAACTGGATAGGTTGGGACTTGAAACCATATATCAGCATGCATATGTTGAAAATAGATCTATTACCACCTGTAACATGATGTTCTATAACAATATAATAGCTATGAATGAAAAATTGTGCTGTGATTTATATAGATTTTAACTTCAGCATTTGACAGGGTCATGCACAAAACACTGATCAATAAATTGATACAAATAGGTATTGATGTATTGTTGATAAGATGGATAGCTGCATGGCTTACAAATAGGACATGGCAAGTATCACACACCAACTGGACAGGTGAAATCCTTGGTTACAGTCAAGCTGTCCCACAGGGCTCTGTCCTAGGCCTTTACTTGTTTAGACTGTATCTTTCAGACCTTACTTTTTCATCTGAGGTGTTCTACAGTCTACTGTATATGCTGGTGACCTGAAATTGGGTAAAATGATTACAAGTGTTACAGATAAGTCATGTCTGCAAAATAATTTGACTAAATTAACCATTTGGACACAGGAGAATAATATGTTGATAAATACATGAAAAACTAAGTGTATGAGATTTGGGAGACATAAATTGAAAGTTGAATATTTAATACAGCACACAATGATTGAAACTGTAGACTCATTTAAGGACCTTGGTATATGGGTAGGTTCAGCTATGAGTTTTTCTAATCATATCAACCAATTGGCTAATGATAGTTCTAGAACTATAGGTTGTATAAAAAGATTTATAAAGTCTAGGAAATCAAACAAAATGAAGTTATTGTTTGTTAATAACATTAGACCCAAACTTGAGCATGGAATAACAATATGGAAACCCTATAGGAAAGCAAGCATGAATAAACTGGAAAGAGTACAGCGGAAATATACCAAGGGCATCCATGGATGTAAAAATCTAAGTTATTATGAAAGATTAAAATATCTGAACTTGTGCAGTGCCTTACAGATATTTAAGAGGAGATCTTATTAAGGTATATAGGGCATTTAGGGACAACTACCTCTGTATGGTTATCAAAAAGTACTAGAGAATCATCAGATAACGTATGTAGAAGATTCTATAGGAATGAGAAGTGTACTAATTGGTTCTCTGACAGAGTAGCTGATGCTTGGAGCAGACTATTAAAGCAAATACTAGTTTAGATATTTTTAAGAACAGCCTTGACATTTATTATGGGAACAAGTGTTTTTCGTATATTGGCAAGCTTAAAAAGGGCATTAATGCCTGTGCTTGAAACATTTGTATATATTTAAGTATGTAAGCTCTGGTGGAGCTGAGTAAGGGAGGGCAGGAATTGAGTGGCTGGCAACCAAGTTTACCCATCTTTGAGGGAGGGATCTTGTCAGCTTCTAAGACATCTTAACCTCTGATGTTGAGAGATTAAAAAAAAAGTATAAGCAAATCATGCATCCAGTTAGCACTACTAGCCATTCCCTTCATGCCCTGCCGATGTTCATTGTGTTACACTGCTGCAGTCATTACACTTGGGTTCCCCAGCCGGCCTGAGTTCCAAAGTCTTGGTCCGGCGTCGGTTGCTGTCAACTCCTCCCTGACATCAGTGCGACAGATGCAGTCGACGCCATTTTCTTCAGTCTTTCTTGCCGCACGGTGCCCGAAGCACAAGCAGTTCGCAAGTGCCGGTCGGCCATCTCCTGAGATTTTCATTCCGAATCCAGAACCGAAGTCTTCTACAAAGCTAAGTACCCAGTTGGGGAACCTTTTTCTTGCCTCAGACCGATGTCAGTAAAAGTTAATAACTGTATTTCTTGTGGGAAGCAAATACCTCATAAGGATTTCCATTCCTGTTGTATCCCATGCCTAGGCCCTGACCACGACGTCACTGGTTGTCGGTTTTGTGCTAGGTTTAACAAGTGCACTATTAAACGTTGGTTTGATTTTGCCCGACATTATTTTGGTAGAAAAGTCAATTATTCCATGCCGTCAGAACTTCCGACGACCGGAATACACAAAAAGCGCAAAGACAAGGATAGGCATCCGAGGCCCAAAACTGACGACAAAGCCTCTTCTAGGCCAGTCGCCGGTTCTCCGGTTTTCAGCTAGGCGCCTTTGCAGCCCCTGACGACCGCTTCTGTAGAACCTCAAGCCGCCTCGGACTCCCACGTGGAGATGGCTGGGCCTTCGGATGCACAAGTTCTTCAGCCTACTGAGACAAACCTTTCAGAGGGATCCGGAGTAGCTGAGCAACCCACAGCTACAGAGGGTGTCTTCAGACCTACTCAGTTAAGCATTAAACCCTCAGCTAAGTCTAAGCCTTCTTTAAAGTCAAAGAAACAAATACAGCATTCTCCAGGACAGGCCTCCATGCCTAAGAAACAAATGCTCAAAATGGCCGAAGACCTTATCACTCTGATCAGGGGGTCCCATCCCCCTCCTGATAAAAAGCCTAGACAGGATGCAGACTATGACTCATCCGACTAGGTGTCCATCTCTTCTGATTCATCCTCAGACCTAGGATGCTCTATACCCCCTTATGAGGATTCTGATACTGAGGAATCAATTCCATCAGCCTCACCGCCTGAGGACTACTCCTTTGGGGAAACCCTACATACCATGAGGGAACATTTCCACTGGGAAGGCCAGGATTATTCAGAATCCAAGAAAAGGCTTAGAGACTTCCTTTTATTACCTCAACACAGACCCCTTGCTATTCCGCCAGTGTTAGATATTGTGGATGATGTGTATACTGAATCCAGCTTGATTCCTTACCTCCAGCCCCTGTTAAACCTGACAGATACTACAGAGTCCCTGACTCAAATAAATTTCTGTATAAAAGCCCTGTAGCTGACCCTGAAACTATTTCTTAGGGACCCAAAGGAGTTAAGGCCTCATCAGCCAAGAATCCAGTTCCCTCTGACAGAGATTCCAGAGCATTAGATAGGTGGGGAAAGAAAGTATATACGTCTGCAACTTTAGCAATGAGAGCCTTAAATTGCCAGTTTCACATGCTAAAATATCAGCAGTTTTTACTGTCTCAGTTAAAACAAAAAATGCTTCCAGAATCAGATCCTCCTAATTTTAAAGAAATGCAGGATTTATTGCATGCAACTGAACAAGTGGGAAAGCATACTTTGCAATGTGGTTTTGATTCTCTAGAGGCCTCCTGCAGAGCAGCAGTTACAGGCTCTGTCATTAGAAGACATGCTTGGTTAAAAGAACATGCGTTACCAGATCATGTTAAACCAAAATTATTGGATGCACCTTTGTAGCAGGATGTGTTATTTGGAGTTAAGGCAGAAGAGGTATTAAAGAAAATGGAGGATAAGGCAAAATCTATGCAAATGGTGAAGGATTTCTTACAGGTTCAGCCTCCTTGATTTAGCAGAAACTGGCCAACTAAGAATTGGTTCTTTCCAATTACGGACAGACTTCAAAGGGGAAGATACAGACGTCCAAGAGGTAAAGGTCAAACACAAGGTCCTTACAGGCCTCGACAATGGGTTGCATCAGGCCAGAAAGAAGGGGAAGACAGGTCCCAACCATATAAAAAACAGCTCCAATGACTTCCCACTACAGCTGCCAAACAAATCCTTCTTGGCAGCCTCCTTGGGAGGAAAACTGGCACTCTTCTACCGCAATTGGCAAATGATCACCAAAGACAAATGGGTTCTCAACATTGTATTTCAAGGTTACAGGTTCCACTTTCACACTCTGCCAAGGTTAAAAGGAATGCCAAACCTGCCACCAAATCAATGGGCAGAGGCTCAAAAACAAATTACAGCACTCATGGATATGAGAGCTATTCAAAAGGTACCATCACAGGAGCAAGGACAAGGATTTTACTCAACACTCTTTCTGGTACCCAGAAAGGACAAAGCCTGGTGGCCCATTCTGGATCTTTCATCTCTAAACACTTACCCGGATGTTCCGAAATTCAAAATGTTGACATTACAGCAGCTTCTTCCCATGCTGGGCAAGAAAGCTTGGCTCGTGACTTTGGACTTCAAAGAGGCATACCTGCATGTCCCTATCAGACAAAACTGCAGAAGATACCTCAGATTCATAGCGGGTTCAATGCACTACCAATTCTCTGCACTGCCCTTTGGCTTATCTACTGCGCCCAGGGTCTTCACAAAGTGCCTGGCACCAGTAATTGCATTTTGCAGACAGAAAGGAATTCAAATTTATCCGTACTTGGACGACTGCCTGATTCAAGCAGAGAGCAAGGACATTCTTCTAAAGCATCTGGCATTTGTAAAAAAAGTTATTAAGTTGCCTGGGGTACACAGTAAACGAAAAGAAATCAAAACTATTGCCCTCACAAAAGATTATATTCCTGGGTGCCAACTTGAACACAATGGCCCAGAATGGCTTATCTCACACTAGACAAACAAGGACAACTGACTCAATACTTTCAATTGATGGCAACGAAGACCCAACTCCCTGCAAGAAAAATTCTGCAGGCCTTGGGTTGCATGGCATCTTGCATACTACTAATTCCATATGCCAGACTGCATATGAGGAAACTACAATGGTACCTAAAGAATGTATGGTCTCAACACTGTCAAAGTTTGGAAACAGTTATACCACTAATCCCTTGCCTTCAACAAGAGTTTCAATGGTGGGCTCAAGCTTATCACCTCAACACGGGACAGCCTTTTACACAACCCACAGCCAGGCAAACACTGACAACAGATGCATCGGATTACGCCTGGGGAGCACACATGGCAGGCAAATGTATTCAGGGCACATGGCCTGCAGAACAAAGGCATCTTCACATCAGTCAAAAAGAGATGCTAGCTGTACAAAATGCTCTTATAGCTTTCAAGGACCTGCTGCATCCAGGACAACTACTTCTAAAGACAGACAACACCACAGTTATGTGGTACATAAACAAGCAAGGGGGCAGTCACTCCTACCCCCTATGCAGACAAGCTATGACCTTGTGGAACACAGCTATAAACCTTCAAGTTCATCTGCAAGCACAATTCCTGCCAGGAGACAAAAACACACTGGCAGATGACTTGATCAGAAACATCATGGATCCCACGAATGGGAGTTGAATCCACAAATATTCAAAATGATAACACAGAAATGGTGGAGCTCGGACATAGATCTGTTTGCATCCCCAATACACAGCTACAAAAATTCTGCACAAGGAGTTACCATCCACAAGCATGGAAAGTGGATGCCCTCTCATTCAGCTGGGAGAACCTACAAGTATACGCTTTCCCACCACTACCTCTCCTGCCAAAGGTACTCATAAAAGCCAGGCAGGAAGAGCCAAAGATGATCTTGATTGCACCAGACTGGCCACGCCAGCACTGGTACCCAATCTTAAGGAGCTTAGCACAAGAACCACCCTGGATTTTGCCTCAAATCCCACATCAGCTGACTCAGCACAACAAACAAATACTACACAGCCAGCTAAAGACCTTAAAACCTAGCTGCATGGAAGATTCCTTAGTAAAGCAATCAATGCCTCTCTCCAAAGCTGTTATGGATGTCATTCTGGAGGCCAGAAGGCCTAGTACCAGGAAAGCCTATTCGGATAAATGGAAGAGATTCTGTGCCTGGAACCAAGCTCACAGCCTTGACCCTCTTGTCCCAAACATTCCTCAGATACTACAATACTTAACTGAGATGCTGGACAAAGGACTCTCCTTATCATCCGCCCCGTAGAGCACCTACTTCAACTTGGGACCTCAACTTTGTTTTGGAGAAGCTAACTTTACCTCCTTTTGAGCCAGCCAACACAGCAGAATTAAAATATATCTCTTGGAAAACTGCTCTGCTCCTGGCAATAACATCAGCATGAAGAATTTCAGAATTACAGGCACTAATGGCAGTGGAACCTTTCCTCATTTTCCACCAGGACAGGGTGTCTTTAAGAACTAACCCTACTTTTATGCCAAAGGTGGTATCCAGTGTGGCTCTAAACCAAACTATTCACCTGCCAACCTTTTATCCTAAACCACAGAATAAAGAGGAGAGACTACTGCACTCTTTGGACATTCACAGGCAGTTACGCTTCTACTTGGACAAAACCAAAGCTTTCAGAAAATCTGAGCAATTATTGGTAGCATATGCTGCAGGAGCACAGGGAAAAGCCATTTCAAAACCGACTATTTCAAAATGGATAGGACATTGTATACGTTTCTGCTACACATACCATGGAAAACCTGTTCCTAGCAGCATTAGATCTCACTCCACCAGGGCAACAGCCACTTCAACTACCTACCTCAGGGGAGTACCTACCAAGGACATTTTGGAAGCAGCAACTTGGAGTTCTGTACATACCTTCACCAAGCATTACCATCTGCCTCTATACTCTAAATCCTGAGCTGGCTTCACCACTGCAGTGCTGCAGGGCCTTATAGCCACCCCTAATGCCTTATAGAACCAGCCACCCTTCCTCAGCTTTGGGATTTTACCCAAGTGTAATGACTGCAGCAGTGTAACATGATGAACATGTAGATGTTCGTGTGTATACACTGCTGCAGTCCAGGTTACCCTCCCTCCTTCCCCTCTTACTGGCTGGTACGTACCTATGTCTTCTACCCGTACTACCTATGGGGAGTATTTGCTGGTAGCTGTAAGTTGTTATTTGCTTTTCTTATGTATGTTTTATTAGCAATTCAAATTGCCTACCTATTTAGGGGCACCTGACATCTGGGGCAAGAAAAACTAAAGAAAATGGCGTCGGCTGCATCTTATATACCCCTGTCGCACTGATGTCAGGGAGGAGGCGACAGCATTTGATGCCGGACCAAGACTTTGGAACTCAGGCCGGCTGGGGAACTGCCTGACGGCAGGAAAACCCAAGTGTAATGACTGCAGCAGTGTATACACTCGAACATCTACATTTATGGTAGGTACAAAACTGTACTTTCCCTTTTGCCTTTTTTGAGACATGCACATGGAAATCGCAATTGTTTTCTTTGTCTTTTTAGGCCTTCATTATGCTTGAAAAAACAATGCATGAAATAGTTTTAGTACTATGTTTTACATTAGCTAAGGAAAATAAACACATTCTGATGGCTCTGCTCCTGAGCTTCTTCCACCCTTACCCAAATTGCTGCACATAGACAGAACTACAGTTGACTGTGTGCTACTTGCCAGGGGAGGCTTGCAGATGACAAAGTTGAGCCAGGGACTCTGGACATTGGTGTTTCTATAGCCAGCACTTTTATTTCTGTATGTTGTGGGTACACATGCTCAGGCATGAATGTAGGAGTCCCTTGTATTGACACAATTGCTTAATTCAGTCACAGGGTTGTTAGGATTAAAAGTAGAAGTGCTGCAGCTCCTGCAGTTAATGAAGGTTTGGGGTTTAGCCTCAGCAGATCAGGAGAAGCAGCTGCAATGTGCTGATGCAGGGAATCCAAGATGAGATTGTCTTTCCCTGCAGCTCCCTTGAGATGCTATTCAATATGGTCTGTTTTAAGAACTATACCACAGAAGGCTAGTTGTTCCTAAATGGCTACAGCACCAGCTAACCTTCATACCTGCCTGTATGCAGGTCTCCATCCACTCAACTGTAGTCTAAGTCAATGGTTGCATTGCCATAGATAGGAAATGAGTATGCTAAGTCTCGTAGGAGAAGGACTTGTGGTGGCAGGTGAAGAGCCAGAAATCACCTAGAAAAAAATAACTTCCCTCTATCAACTTGAGGAGTGCAGAAAGAACAGCAAGTTTATAACCCTGTTTAGAGAGCTTTAGGTACTTCTCTCATTGGGACTTCTGGCGTAAGAAATCTTGGGCAGATATTTTGTTGTACATCTGTACGCTATTCCATCTTATAGCATAACTCACAGGTCTCCTACCACATAGTAATCATCAGATGCCCCACGTATTCCTCCTCCAGAGGTTCACTAGAAGAATAGCTATGCTGGTACTGAAGTCTATTGAAAGTTTTGCAGTGCTTATATTGTAGGTAAAAGTCTTTTGGCTTTTCCCGGTTAGGGGTCACCGCAGCGGAACTCCGGTCCTCTCTTGATTGGCAGTGGGTTTTTACAGTGCCGAGTTGCCAGCTAGACGCCCAACCTTCAAAGATGGCATGCCCATTCACGCTCGCACCTACCTGCATGTCTTTAGCATCACTTGACCGCGGGGAGGACATGCAGACTCCACACAGAAGGCTCTCCAGCCGAGAATCGAACGGGAGGACCTCTTGCTGTGAGGCGACAACACTAACCTGTATGCATTTAAATGTAAAAATAATCACTAAACAAATAAGGGTCGTAAGAAGGTTTAATACCAGCTAGAAATTACAAACAGTATAGTTATATGCAGTTGTCAAATCAAATCTAAATAAAGTTAAGAGTCATTAATCTCCATAGAGAGGTACTGCCAAGGTATGCAGTCATCTTGTTTCTAAATGACACTTGCTTTGTATTAAAAAGCACCAGGGCTCATCTAAGACCGGGAGCATCCATCAGTGAATATGTTGGTGCACCTTTTGCAGCTTTCTAACAAGGACAGAGATAAAACTTATGCCCATCTTTAAGACTATCTTAGGGACAGCCACACAGGACTCTAAAAAGTGAACATTTCATTTTGAGTAAGTAACTTGTCTCTTCTTTAGTCTCAGCTGTTACTGATTTTTCACTGATTAAAGTAATTACCCCAATGAATGTTCAGTAGTAAGTGGTAATGTGAGGGGGGCTGGTCATTTTAGACTCCTTGAGAAAACAAAGTGGTGTCAGACTCCCAGAAGTGTTACTTTGACCTTGAGCTGGATGCTTCTAAACCAATACAAGTTCCACCAATCCTGGAAGCTTTGTATGGTGCATGCTTGTCAGCCTGTAAGGAACCTGATACCCAACCCTCTGCCCCTAAAATCTGATAGATTTTGCAAGGGTTCATGGTTTTAGACAATGACATATTTTGCTGTGTGTGCATTTGGTTGCGGGCACATGGCTGAAGTGGAATTCATCTGTAGAGACACATGACTGTCACAGTTTATATGCTGGCACAGAGAAACCACATACTGAAAACCAGTGGTGATTCTGGGACCTCTACTGTTTGGAATTTATTTCTCAGAAGTGCAAGCTAAAAGGAAAGGTCTGTGGCTGACCAAGTTTGCTGATTACTGCAAACTGGGAGCGGTCATAGAATCTCCAAATGATGTCAACAACAATCTTACTAACAAATGACTGATGCCAAGGTTATGACCTTAAACTCAATGCATAAAAATGTATTATTATCCCTTTCTGCGAGAGTGATGTTCCTGCTAACTACCACATCAATGATAGCACCCTAAGTACACACTCCATGGTGAGAGACCTGGGCACAAAGGTTGACAGCAACCTTACCTTTGATAAACATATCTGCACAGTGGTAAGAAAGATATTTTGTATTGCTTATCTCATAAGTCAGGGCATTGCTTCCAGGAAAAAAAAGAAGTTATAACCTCTTTGTACTCTTTCCTCATCAGGCCAATAATTGAGTACAGTGCCCCTTTTGGTATGTACTTTTCCAAGCACTTGCAGTAATTGGAGGGACCACAGAGGTTCCTGACAAGGAAAAATTCAAAGTCTTCTACATATATCCTATGAGGATCATCTGCAATCACTGTCACTTTATTCTGTTTCAACAGACTACTCAGAGTTGATGTCTGCCTTGCATATAAGCCAGTCTCTGGCTCTGCTTTATTGGAAGTGCTGCATATCCGTAAGTCAAATGGTACACAGGTTACTTGCTCTAATGGCCTTAACCTGGTATATGACATTAATAGACACTGCTGAAGGGACAGATTTGTCTCCCAGAGGTTACCACACCTTTGGAATAGACTTCCGCTTCATGTCAAGCCAAGCACCTCATTGGCCCTCTTCAAATGAGTCTGGACGATTGGCTTGGTAACCATAAAATCACCCCAGGGGTTCTACCTATGCTCCTCTTGGAAAGGGATAATAGGTGCTGATCGTGAAAATAAGGGTAAAACTTGGCTAGGCTTGTAAGGGTCCTGAGTAACTTCCTGTAATCCTATGAACACTATGCCCTCAGCTTCAGTAATCAGCTATACGGGGGGGGGGATAATGTCCATGACCCCAAGGCACCTAGAGACAACAGGCAGTGTGCTAGGCATCAGCAGCAGGATGCCCAGTGAAAATGCAGGGTACATTGAGAAGTGCATTTATTAATGGTGTGTTGACCATAACCCCTTTACAGAGAATACTGCCTAAACACACATACTGGAGCATAAGTGAGACAGGTGCAACATGCAGGATTGCCTCCATGGTGTAGCACGCTTCATCATGCTACATGTACCCAAGTACGAACTGTACTGTACACCAGAAACATTGAGACACCACCAGCAAAAAAGTTTACTAGCCCATTATGTCCAGCCAAATGTGCAGGTAGCCCATGTATACCACCCCATCGTTCCATGATTAACCATATGTTCTAAATTCATTTAAATGTCCTGAGTTTCCACAACAGACTTCCTACTGTGACAAGTTATTCCACATGTCCCCATGTCCTTTCTATAAAAATAGCACTTAGTCATTTCATAGTGTCAGTTTTGTTTATCGTGTTCCCCTTTCAGATCAACACCCAATGTAGTCCCCCTTCCATGCAGCTATCTCCAACCCCCCCAAAATAATTATAATAATTTGTAATCTCTTCGCATAATAATAAAACTTGTTATTATCATATTCCTTACTTAGAAGGCTTCCAGAAATGGATAAGGTATTTAAGGTCTATCATGGGATCTGTATGGAGGCATAAACTCTTCTGGGACCAGATTCAGAAATGGATTGTGACAACTCAATGAAAGTCTTTCTAAGCTGTCATGGTGTCTGTTTTCAGTGAGACTTCCCAGCTCAGAAAAATTAAGTACTGAGCGCAGCATGCCATGTTAAACTACAAGACAGCTTGCTGAAGCCCCCACCCCCTCACCCACACACACATGCAGTAGCCCCCAACAATGTGATATTTAACAGACATCATACTAAGGTTGGGATGCAAGTATTTATTTTTCTGTTTTAAACGTCTATATGGCAAACAGTTACCCAACAATGTGATATTTAACAGACATCATACTAAGGTTGGGATGCAAGTATTTATTTTTCTGTTTTAAACGTCTCTATGGCAAACAGTTACCCTTGATCATATTTGTCGTATGTAGCCTGTTTGGCTGCAGTGACACGGTGCGCTGGTGATAATTGCATTATGTACACAATACTGCTTTGCTACACCAACGTACTTTCATTATTGAACCCCTTAGTGTTTTCGGACTGCATTAGCGCAACCTGCAGTGAGTGCAGGCTTTTTGCACAGAGGTCATTGTAATTTTGTGAATAAAAAAGCTACCATTGAAACTTATTTAACTCTTGTAGCAAAACTTAGGTTTTCTGAATTGGCCCTTTCAGTCCTTCAGAAAAACATCCCCAAATCCTGTTAGACTTGCCTGTCACCGTTTTACAGTGTTATTAATTATTTAGATCTGGAGCTGTAAGTAACTCAAAAAGTATTTTCCTGTGCTGTTTCCTAGTGTAATGCCTCCTTTGACACAGTCACTAATTGGATTTATATAACTAGAGTGCACAGCTTTACACTTCCTTGCATTAAACTGCAATTAATTCCATCGCACACAGTCTACAGCTTCCTTTAAGTCACTGTTACTTTTTTTTTATCCCCAGTTCTCCCACACTAAATTTCTTTTTATTCCTTTTGAGATTTCACATGCTTATGTGTCAAAAGCACTGGCCTCTGTGGAGCTCTGCTCACCAGCTCCTGCCTTCCAATTATATTCTCTTGACAGCTGTCCTCTGTCTTCTCGACTTTATCCAGTGTGAATCTACTGTACCATTTTTATTTTTTTCCTTTTATTCTCCTCATTTATTTGGCCTGAGTTCCATGTGACAAATCCGTTAACTTGCTGAAATCAACAGCAATGTCTTCTCTCTTATTTAACTCCATAGTAGCTTAATCATAGAATGAAGTTAAGTTAGTCTGTCATGGTCTTCCTCTGTGAAAGCATAGAGACATTAATTCATCAGATGTCCTTCCTTATGAGCCTTTTTAAATTGCAGTGTAACATCTTTAATAAGTATTACTCTGTAGTAGCATTGGAGGTTAATTGAATTCTCTATCAGACTACCTACGTTAAGGAAAGATATCTAACTGCTGTCCAGCATTTATCAGACTAGGCTTGTAGTTACTGGACTGTCACTAGGTAAGGAAAAAGTGAGCTTGTAAAGAGCAGTTACCATTTTGTTGGGGGGGGGGTGTGGAAAGGCTGATTATTTAATCCTCATAAGGGAGTCCGTGAGGAAGACATAATCAGCTGGTACCTTATGAGGACTTGGTTCTGAATGCATATACTTGGGGGCTGGCAAGAAAAAAGAATGGCAGCACTGGGAGGGTGATAAATGCTGTACTACTCTTCCTTACCCAGTTCTGATGGCCCCAGCAACTTATAAAGCCATGTAGTAATACTTGGTGGCACCCTCAAGATTATTTAAAAGGCAGCTGTTATTGCTGATGGCGTCTCTAGTGTGGTTAAGGTTATTTTAAAGTATTACTGCAAATGAGCTTAGCAGTGGTCATTGAAATGGCAAGAGAACTTCCAAGACGCCCTTGTTTCGAATCCTCCTTGTAGTTAACTGATGTTCTTCGTGTTTCACTGTTGCAGTCATCACACTTGGGTTATCTGCCTACAGGCAGCCCTCATTCGGCCCAAATACCAGAGACTTAGTATTTCTGCATCGGATGCTGTCGCTCCAGGACTGATGTCAGGTCATCAGGGGTATAAAAACAGGCAGCCGACACCTTTACATCAGTCTTTCTTGCCGAGGAGCCCAAAGCAGAAGCAGTTCGCAAGTGCCGGTCAGCTGCTACCTGAATTTTCGTTTACAAATTGAATAATCCTGGAGTCCTCTAAAGCTAAGTAGCCCATTGGGGATCCTTTTTTCTTGCTCTAACTGATGCCATCTGACTACCAATATTCCGAAAAAATGTAAGGATAAAGACAGAGACAAGACCGCATAGGTCCAAAGCTGCCGACGACACTTCCATTAAGCTAGTCGCCAGTTCACCAGTACTCAGTGAGGCGCTTCCCCAGCCCCTGATACCCACTTCATTGGATTCACAGGCCTCTACTGAGAACCATTCTGAGTCTGGTATGCCATGAGACTCTTCTTCAACTATGGAACCTGCGGATGTCTCTACCTTGGATGGGTCCGGAGCCGCTGTGCAGGCACCGGCATCTGAGGCAGTTCTTCGCTCAACTGATGCTTGACTCAAACCAACTTCTTTTTTTATCTAAAACTACAGAGTTTCTTAGGCCTAGAGTACGAGCTGTGCCTAGAAAACTGACGACCAAAGCGCATGCACCTACTCCCATGCCACAACGACAAATGCTTAGAATGGCAGAAGACTTTATTACACTGATTAGGGCAAGTCGGCCTTCCCTTGCTAAGAGGAAAAGAGAACAGTCCCCTGTAGCTTCAACAGACCAGGAGTCCGATGACTCGAGGTATCTGATTACGAAGACATGCCCTTATCTGCTTATGAGGATTCAGATGCAGAGGAATCCATTCCCTCTGCCTCCCCTCCAGAATTCTTAGATTTGCCACAGCACAGGCCTTTACCAATACCCCCTGTCCTGGAAGTTGTTGATGATGTTTTTATGGAATCCAGTCTTACTCCTGATACTTCACCTCCTGCCCCTAGGAAACCAGACCGGTACTACAGAGTACCTGACACTCACAAATTTCTTTTCAAGAATCTTACTGCTGACCCAGAGATCATTTCCCAGGGGCCTAAAGGTATCAAGGTAACTACAGCCAATAATCCCACCCCTTTGAACAGGGATTCCAGAGCTTTGGACAGATGGGGTAAGAAGGTATATACATCTGCAACTCTTGCTGTTAGGGCATTGAATTGTCAGTTTCACATGCTGAAGTACTAGCAACATATTATGGAACTTATTAAACAAAAAGTGGCTTTACAGACTGTGCAGAAAATAAAGAATTACAAGAGCTTATGCACTCTGCAAGCCAAGTCAGCAAGCATACTTTGCAGTGTGGCTTTGACACCCTAGAAGCATCTTGCCGGGCAGCAGTCACTGGTTCTGTATTGAGAAGACATGCTTGGCTCAAGGAGCAGACTTTGCCAGACCATGTCAAATCAAAGTTACTAGATGCTCCTTTGAACAAGGACAGTTTGTTTGGCACCAAAGCAGAAGAGGTTCTTAAAAAGATGGAAGAAAAAGCTAAGTCTATGCAGACTGTTAAAGAATTCTTACAAGTGGAACCCCCTAGATTCAGTAGGCATTGCCCTTCCAAACAGTGGTCCTTTCCAGTCCCCTTCAGGCCATTTCAAGCCAGACCCAGGGGAAACAGACCACCCAGACTACAGTCCCAGGGTATGCAGAGATTTAAGCAAGGGAGTGCCCTCACCCCCAAAGCAGGGAGTGGTAAGCCACCTCCTTACGGAAAGAACTCACAATGACTTCTCTACTCCACTCCCCATCCCTGCCCAATTGCTGGTGCCCCTAGTGGGAAAACTTGCCCTTCATGCAAAAAACTGGATGTCCATCACACAAGACCAATGGGTCCTCAACATTGTATCCCAGGGGTACAAATTTTACTTCCAGTCACTGCCAACCCCAAGAGGGTTTCCAGACCTTCCTCCAAACCAGTGGGCAGAGGCTCAAAGCCAAGTTCTTTCCCTGCTCTCCATCAGAGCTATTGAGCCAGTTCTAGTAGAATAGGTCAGGGATTCTATACCAGACTCTTCCTGGTACCCAGAAAAGAGGGCTCTCGGCACCCAATCCTGTATCTTTCAATTCTCAACACCTTCCTGGTGGTACCAAAATTCAAAATGCTTACCCTACAACACCTTCTACCTATGCTAGCAAAGGATGCTTGGTTAGTCACCCTAGACTTAAACGAAGCCTATCTACACATCCCTATAAAGGAGTCATGCAGGAAGTATCTACGTTTCAGAGCCAGATCTATGCATTATCAGTTCTCTGCACTTCCCTTTGGCTTATCCACTGCACCCAGAGTATTCACAAAATGCCTGGCTCCAGCCATTGCTTACTGCAGGCAGAGAAATATCCAAATTTACCCGTACTTGGATGACTGCCTGATTCAGGCGAACAGTCAAGAATTGCTGTTGCAGCATCTGGCATTTGTGAAAAACGTTCTCACTTCCTTTGGGTACACCATCATCGAAAAGAAATCAAGACTGGTATCCAGTCAAAAGATTGTATTCCTGGGAGCAAGCTTGGACACAACATCCCAGGTGGCATTCCTCACTTCAGAAAAACAAGTCTATCTGACAGCCTACTTCAAACAAATGGCCACCAGAACCCAGCTATCAGCAAGAAAAATACTGCAGGCCCTAGGGTTCATGGCCTCATGTATACTTCTAATTCAATATGAAAGACTGCATATGAGGAAACTTCACAGGTACTTAAAAAGTCTTTGGTGCCAACATTCTCAGGACCTGGAAACAGTCATTCCTATCATACCCTGTCTAAGGACAGAGTTCCTTTGGTGGGCAGAAGCATGCAACCACAACAAGGGCCTGCCCTTTAGTCAACCCCACGCCACCCAGACCCTAACCACAGACGCATCAGGCTATGCCTGGGGAGCACACATGGACGACAAATACATACAGGGCTACTGGAGCCCAAGTCAAATTCATCTGCACATCAACCAAAAAGAGATGCGAGCTGTGCAGAATGCCCTGACAGCTTTCAGATCCCTACTCTTTCCAGGACAACTTCTAATAAAAACAGACAACACCACAGTTACGTGGTACATCAACAAGCAGGGTTGAACCCACTCTACTCACTCTCCAGGTTAGCCATGGCCCTGTGGAACACGGCCTTGGACATGCAAGTCCACCTGCAAGCTCAATTCCTGCCAGGCAAACAAAACTCACTGGCAGACGACTTAAGCAGAAACTTCCTAGACCCACACAAGTGGCAATTGGAGCCCAGCACCTTCAACCTTCTGATTCAGAAATGGGGGACCCCAGAGGTGGATTTCTTTGCCTCCCCCTACAACCACCAGCTCAGCAAATTCTGCACCAGGAACCGTCACAGCAGGGCCTGGAAAGTGGATGCCCTTTCTTTTCAGTGGGTAAATCTCTCAATCTATGCCTTTTCCCCCCTGCCCCTTCTCTCAAAAGTATTACTCAAGATAAGACAGGACAGACCAAGGACAATTCTGATTGCCCTGGACTGGCCACACCAGCACTGGTACTCACTCCTGCGCAGCCTGTTACCGGTGCCACCCTGGCACCTACAACAGAACCCAATCCTTCTCTCTCAGCAGGAGGGACTGATTTTGCATCTGCAACTGCAAACCCTAAATCTTGCAGCCTGGCTTATTCCTTGAATTCTCCCCCAGCAGCTCTAAGCAAACAGGTGCTGGACATCATTCTTGAAGCCAGAAGACCCAGTACAAGAAAATCCTATGCTAATAAGTAGAAAAAGGTACTGCTCCTGGATTCAATCTAAAGAAGAGGACCCAACTCTGCCCTCCCTGCCTCTAATCCTGGATTACTTAGCATATCTACTCCATAGAGGCCTGTCATTCTCCTCCATTAATATAAATGCCTCAGCCATGTTGGCCTATTACAACATGGAGCCACCTCTCTTCTCGCACCCTCTTATCAAACCGTTCCTGAGAGGGGCAAACAACTTTAGACCACCTAGGAGAGCACCCACTCCTGCGTGGGACCATAACTTTGTACTGGAAAAGCTCACGCTTCCCCCCTTTGAACCTGCAGTATCAGCAGTTTTAAAATTCCTCTCTTGGAAAACAGCCTTGCTTCTGGCCATCACTTCAGCTAGAAGAGTGTCTGAGCTACATGCACTTATGGCTGTGGAACCCTTCATTATTTTCCATGCTGACAGGGTTTCCCTCAGGACTAACCCTTCCTTTATGCCTAAAGTGGTGTCCAGTGCAGCTCTAAACCAATCCATCAATTTGCCAACTCTCTTCTCTAATCCCCAGAATAAAGGGGAAAGGATCCTACCCTCCTTGGACATGCACAGACAGGTCAGATTCTACCTTGATAGGACTAAGCCCTTCAGAAAATCTGACCAGTTACTAGTCAGCTTTGCAACAGGGACAGAGGGCAAGGCCATTTCAAAACAGTTTCCAAATGGATAACACACTGCATCCATTTCTGTTACAAGCACCATGGGAAACCAACCCCTCAGGGGGCCAGAACACATTCCACTAGGGCAACTCCTACCTCTACAGCATTTCTCAGGGGAGTCCCTACCAGGGACATCCTGGAAGCTGCTACCTGGAGTTCTGTACACACCTTCACCTTCACCAAGCATTACCACCTACCTATCTTTTCCAAATCCAGGGCAGGTTTTGCAACATCAGTCACGCAAGGCATACTAACCAGCCCTAACTCTTCTTAACTGCCTCCACTCTTCTTTAGCTTTGGGAATCCACCCAAGTTTGATGACTGCAACAGTGAAAACATGAAGAACATAGTACAGTTGTGTACACTTACCATAAATGTAGATGTTAGTGTGTGTTCACTGTTGCAGTCCTGGTTTCCCTCCCTTCAGCCCCCTTGTTTCTCTCTATCTCTCCTCTCTATGGCTATTACTCACCCCTTTCAGCGGTATTGGTATTTACTTTTTACTGGTGGTATTTTCCCCACAATAACTTAGCTCCCTATTTGGGGGGCTCCTGACATTTGGGGCAAGAAAAACTGATGATGTGGTGTTGGCTGCCTGTTTTTATACCCCTGACGACCTGACGTCAGTACTGGAGCGAGACTGAGCATCCAACGCAAAAATTCTAAGTCTGTGGTACTTGGGCCGACTGAGGGCTACCTGTAGGCAGATAACCCAGGTGTGATGACTGCAACAGTGAATGCACTCGAACATCTACATTTATGGTAAGTGTACACAACTGTACTTTTTAGTAACTGTTTCTTATTTGTGTGGTACAGTGATGTAATAGCATTAGTGCAGGGGTAGAGAGGTGAAATGGGCTAAGCATGAAGGATATCCCATCGCTTGCTCAAGGGGTGTTCCTTTCTTGCAGTCCCTCTCTACCTTTAACAAGCACAGGAGGTATTTTTTCCAGTCACTGCCTGAGAAATCGTACCTGCCTGTTGCGACTAGAGTTCACTCAACCGTCCCCTCCCTCTCAGGAGAAGTGAAGGAGCCACATCACTTCTACTCCTCCCACTCTCTCCCTGGCTACTCCAATGGTGAGACTCCTAACTGAATCCCAGTTGCCTGGGTTCCCTTTATGGTAAAGAGCCAGGCTTGAAAATAAGATGTTTTTAAGGAAAAGAGACTCCGTAAGTGAGAGAACACTGATGCATTTCAGGAAAACCAGCTTTTCTTAGCCATTGTCTGTGAGGCATTCATTACAAGAAATTTTGAGAAGTTGAGTCTGTAATGTATCTCTAAAGTTCAAAAAAGTGGATTGATTTCTTATTTCATTAGGGAGAATTTTCCAAGTCTCAGGTGTATTTTTGAAGAAGGCTGTCTTCCAGGTTAACAAGGTAAACGAAGGCCAAATAAGGGGCACTGGCCCTTACTGCTATAACCTTAAGGGTTGTTAAAATAAGGAAAAGTAAAAAGTAAAATGTAGTGACATGGGGAGGGCAGAAATTCAGATGCAAAAGTTTAGTAGTTATAGTGGAGGTAATTGGTTTTGTGCCATAGAGGCATGAAGCCTTGGCTACAGCCCAAGCAACCAGGGTTTAATTATTGGCCCCGGTACTGGAAGAGCTGGATGAGGTAAGAAAGTAATGAAAGGTTAGATCCTGCTCACCTGTTTTGCGGGGATATGCACACTTGTGAACACATGCACAAAGCACAATTTCCCTTGTAGTTACCAGAGTTAACTACCCACAGTGCTTTCTTATAGGTGGATGGGGCTTGTCCTGCTGGCTGACATCCTTTGCAAAAATGAAGGACATCCTTCCATTCCTCTGTTTGGACGATGGTCCCACTCTTATTCCACATGAACCTGACTCGCAAGGAATGAAATGAGCTGTAGAGCTCTCACCAAGGCGGAATAGAGTGATTCAATAGGATGACCAGCAGGGAGGGGGAGAACTTGTCAGTACAGAAGAAAAAGAGCAAAAAAATAGAGTGGAGCTAAGAGTGGCCCTTTCTGTAATGGGCAGGAGCTTAGAGGCTATGGGTGAAGTGTTGTTTGGATTCAGTTTGGAGAGTAAACCTGCAACTCTTTTTAAAAGTTTTATTTAAAGTGATTGTTAGTCGCTAGAACTAAACTGAGGATGGAGTTTAAGACCTGAAATTAGCAGAGATTGTTTTTGAAGAGTTTTGAATGCCTTCTAACATAACATATATCACAGCTTATGGGAATTTTGACTCCAGAGTTGCAGAACACTCTTCAGGCTAAAGCATCACCTGTAGGTTGGTATATAAAGTCAAAGTGCATTCTGTTTGCCAAAAAAGTTTTTCTTTAATCCCTTCAATCAGTTAATGAAAGCAGCATTGAGCTGTACTGTTTGCAGTGTAGGAATGACTACTGTTTTGCTGTGAGTTGATGCTGCAACATGAAATACAGTCCCTCGGGTTATATTTACAGATATGTACACACACACACACTCTCTGTCTCTCACACTGACACACAAACGTGGATTCCATTTGGTTGAATTGCACTTTGTTCAAATGCATTCCATTCAGTTAACACTGTTGAAAAGAAATGCAGTTTGAACAGTGTTAGTGGAAGTCTATTATTATCATCCATGATCACTGAATACCTGAGATAGAGACTTCCCTTTTTTCCAGTACAATGAAGTCTCAGAATTGGTATAGTTAACGGGAGTGTGGGTGGCGTAAGGGGGGAGGGAGGGGTTGACCCCTGCAAAAAAAAAAAAAAAAAAATGCTTATTTTCTTCTAATCCTCTTACTTAGATAATTCTGTTTTTCATTGCATTCTACATGAAAACAGAATTTAAAGTAATTGTACTGGGCTAGTTACCTTAAATCCAACTTTTGTAATGTGATTCATATCTATCTGCCTATGTATAGATATAAATTGTGTGTGTGTGTATATATATATATATATTTATATATATATATATATATATATATATATATATATATATATATATATATATATATATATGGGTCTACTTTGTTTCGTTGAATCTCATTTCACTGAATTTCATTTCAACCCGACCACTTTGCTGAAAACTCATTTCACTGAATCTCGTTTCAGTGAACTGCAGTTAGTATATATGGCACTGTGTAGAGTACTGTAAGGCAGTTAAAAGGTATATGCCCTTTTCCCCACTGTAGTGCAGTCCTGGAGTTAGTATATATAGTTGGGGGTGTGGGGGACACAGCCCCCCACTTAAGAGTACATATTGTCTTCTGGAGACTGTTAGTCATTGGTGTTGTAACTATGCATGTCTATTTTTAAAATGTATTGTTTTGAAGTTTGTGGTAAAACAATATAAAAGAAACAAGCGGGGGGGGGGCTATGCACCCCACACCCCCCAATACCCCCCTAGCTATAAATACTAACTCCAGGATCGCACTTTGAATGTTTCTTTGGATAACAAGTCTTTTTGGATCTGCTAATGATGACCTTTTCAAGTCCCTCCATGGCAAGGGCAAAGCCTTGCAAGACCCGATTCATATTTTTGTTCCAGGAACTATCCCTCCAAGTCTTCTTTTGTTCATAAGCAATCTCTCTCTCTCCTCCCAAGGGAGAGAACGGTTCTAGATGGTGCCTTCTGTTAAGTCTACTCAGACTCCTGCTTCCCAGAAATCTTCTTTAAAGTACAAGTCTGGTTCTGTTTGACAGTTTGTTTCCTTCTTCCCTCAGCCAGATTCCCTTGTCCCTCTGTTTTTGCCTGTCACTTCCAAATTGGCTACAAATTACTTCTGACTCTCGTGTTTTGTCCATTACCCGTCAGGGATATTTCATGGTTTGGAAGCCCCTTCCTCCCTTTTCAGGCATTCTTCAGCCTCCATAGGAATAGCTTTCTCATTTCCCCAGTGGGTCTTCAGTCTTTTGGCTCAGGGCACCATTCAAGTCGTGCCTCCCACCCAAGTAGGGAAGGGAATTTATTCCAGAATAGTTTGAGTCCCATGAATGAAAGGGGTACATAGAATTCAATTCTGGATCTTTCCCTGCTGAACACCACATCTCAAGGTTCCTTCCTTTTGGATGCTTTCCCTTAAGATAATATTTCCTCTTCCACTGCAGGCCATTCTGATCCCTGGATTTCAAGAACGCATACCTTCACATCCCCATCCATCCTGTTTTCAGGAAACTTTAACATTTCTCAGTCTCTTCCTTGCATTTTCAGTTCTTTCCTTTGCCCTTTGGCATCAGTGGGGCCAGATGGTGTCCCAGGCTGTGTCTTGCACGAACTACAGAATGAACTAACCCCCTGCCTAAACACGCTGTTCAACCTCAGCCTCTCCACAGGCCGCATGCCCATAGAATGGCGCAGAGCAACGGTTATTCTGCTGCACAAAGGAGGGGCCACAACTGACCCTGGTAACTATCGCCCCATAGCCTGGTCTGCAAGGCTGTGGAGCGCATCATCATGGAACTCCTTAACAAAGACATTGGGAACCTCCAAACACTTGACCCGACCCAGTTCGGCTTTGTTAAGGGCAGATCATGCCTACTAAACCTGGTTGACTTCTTTGAGACAGTCGCTAAGGCCATAGATGAGGGAAAGGTGCATGTTCATCGTGCATACAGCTGCAGTCATAACAGATTGGTTCTCCTGCCGTCAGACAGGTCCTCGGTCGGCCGAATACAAAAGTCTAGGTCCGGCGTCGGTTGTCGTCGCTTCTTCCCTGACGTCAGTGCGACAGGGGTATAAAAGAACCAGCCGACGCCATTTTCTTCAGTCTTTCTTGCCGTGCGGTGCCCGAAGCAGAAGCAGTTCGCAAGTGCCGGTCGGCCAGCTCCTGAAATTACGAAAATTTTGCAACTGAAGTCTTCTTGAAAGCTAAGTACCCCGTTGGGGAAACTTTTCTTGCCTCAGACCGTTGTCAGACAAAGTTAATAATTGTATTTCATGTGGGAAGCAAATACCACATAAGGATTTTCATTCCCTCTGTATTCCTTGTTTAGGCCCAGACCACGATGTCTCGGTCTGTCATTTTTGTGCTACATTCAACAAACGCACCATTAAGCGTCGGGCGGAGTTCGCCCAGCATTATTTTGGCAAAAAATTTAACTATATTATGCCGTTGGATACTCCGACTCCAGTTTTGTCTAAAAAGCACAAAGATAAGGACCGAATCACGAGGTCCGCGGCCTCTACCGACACCACACCAAATCCGACTATAGGTGGTCCGGTTCTCAGCGAGGCGCCTACGCAGCCCCTGACTACCGACGACACTTCATTGGCGGTGTCTTCTGTGTCTTCTGTGCCCGAGGTCGCAGTCTCCTCGGCCCACACCCCGACTTCTGATACCGAAGCCACTCTTGGTGGTGAATCTCGGAATGTAGACAGGTCTGCCTCCTCTCAAGGTGTCTTCAGACCTTCCTCTTCTTTTTCCATCAAGGCTTTCACTAAGTCTAAAGCAGCCATGCATTCTAAGAGACGAGCTACACAGGGCCCATCCCCAGGCCCCATGCCTAAAAAAAACAGATGCTTAAAATGGCTGAGGATTTAATTACTCTTATCAGGGGTTCTCAACCCCCACCCCCTGGACAAAGGGCCCAGAGTGGAGGAAGAATCCCCCTCCTCTGATCAGGCCTCCATTATATCAGAGCTCTCTGATGAACAGGAACATTCTTACTCCCCTTTTGAAGATTCTGATGCAGAGGAGTCCATTCCCTCTGTATCCCCTCCAGAGGATTACTCATTTGGGGAAACCTTGCATACCTTAAGGGAACACTTACACTGGGAAGGCCAAGAGTACTCAGATTCCAAGAAAAGGCTTAGGGATTTTCTCTTGCTACCTCAGCACAGGCCTCTGGCTATACCTCTTGTCTTGGACATACTAGATGATGTGCACTCGGAGGCCTGCCTTAACCCGGATTCTTTACCTCCAGCCCCAGTCAAGCCTGACAGGTACTACCGGGTTCCTGACTCACACCAATTTCTATACAAAAGCCATGCGGCTGACCCAGAAACTATCTCACAGGGCCCCAAGGGAGTTAAGGCCTCCACTGCTAAAAATCCATTACCTTCCGAGAGAGATTCCAGATCCTTAGAAAGGTGGGGAAAAAAGGTTTATACCTCGACCACCTTAACCATGAGGGCATTAAACTGCCAGTTCCATATGCTAAAGTACCAACAGTTTCTGTTATCACAGTTGAGAAGTAAAATGTCACAACCTGAATAACCAGACTTGAAGGAGTTGCAGGATTTGTTGCATAGTGCAGAACAAGTGGGTAAACATACCTTGCAATGTGGTTTTGATGCTCTAGAGGCCTCATGTAGAGCTGCTGTTACAGGATCAGTCATACGTAGACATGCCTGGCTCAAGGAACAAACCTTACCAGATCATGTCAAAGCTAAGTTACTAGATGCCCCTCTACAAAAGGATGTATTATTTGGTGCTAATGCTGAGGAGGTATTAAAGAAAATGGAGGAAAAGGCTAAATCAATGCAAACAGTGAAAGATTTTCTACAGGTACAACCCCCACGTTTCAGTAGAAACTGGCCTTCCAAAAATTGGTTCTTTCCAGCCACGGACAGACCCCAAAGAGGTAGATACAGGCGCCCGAGGGGCAGAGGGCAATCCCAAGGATCGTTTAGAGGCAGACAATGGCAAGCTCCTACACAAAGAGGTGGTGAGGATAACTCGCAATCATTCAGAAAGCAAGCCCAGTGACTTTCCCCTTTGCATGCCAAGCAAGGCTCAAATGGCAGCACCCTTAGGCGGAAAACTGGCATTATTTTCAAAAAATTGGCATATTGTCACAAAAGACAAATGGATCCTGGACATTATAAACAGAGGCTACAGATTCCATTTTCACACCCTTCCAAAAATGAGAGGCATGCCAAACCTGACATACAATCAAAGGACAGAGGCACAAAGACAAATTTCAGATCTCATGGACATAAAAGCTATTCAAGAGGTACCTACTCACGAACAAGGTCAAGGTTTTTATTCCAGACTATTCCTGGTACCAAGGAAGGGAAAAGATTGGAGACCTATTTTTGACCTATCCATCCTAAACACATTTTTACTTGTACCAAAATTCAGGATGCTCACTTTACAGCAGCTTCTTCCCATGCTGGGCAAGGAGTTTTGGCTGGTAACATTGGACCTCAAGGAGGCATACCTGCATGTCCCAATCAGACAAAATTGCAGAAGATGCCTCAGATTTCTTGCAGGTTCAACCCATTATCAATTCTCTGCATTGCCCTTTGGCTTATCTACTGCGCCCAGAGTATTCACGGAATGCCTGGCATCAGTAATTGCCTACTGCAGACTTCAAGGGATACAAATATACCCCTATTTGGATGACTGCCTGATCCAAGCGGACAGCAAGCACATACTTCTGAAACATCTGGCTTATGTAATAATGTTGTTGAAATCTCTGGGATACACAGTCAACAAAAAGAAATCAAGGCTAATACCCTCTCGGAAAATAATTTTCCTGGGTGCCAACTTGGACACAAACACCCAGATGGCTTACCTCACGCCAGAGAAGCAGGGGCAACTAACTCAATACTTCAGAACACTAGCAAATTGCACCAGGCTGACTGCAAGGAAAATCCTGCAGGCTCTGGGATTCATGGCATCTTGCATCCTACTAATCCCATGTGCAAAGCTGCATATGAAGAAACTTCAGTGGTACCTGAAAAACCTATGGTCTCAACACAGCCACAGTTTGGAAGCCATAATACCACTAATTCCATGTCTTCAAAAGGAATTTCTGTGGTGGGCTCAAGCATGCCAAACAAACACAGGTCTCCCATTCAGCAAGCCTCAAGCAAATCAAGTCATCACAACAGACGCCTCGGACTCTGCCTGGGGGGTGCACATGACAGATTGGTGCATTCAGGGCAAATGGTCCCAAAAAGAAAAGCACCTTCACATCAATCAAAAGGAAATGCTAGCAGTAATAAATGCTATTATAGCTTTCAAAGACCTTCTGCATCCAGGTCAACTATTGATAAGGACAGACAACACCACAGTAATGTGGTACATAAACAAACAGGGAGGAACCCATTCATACCCCTATGCAGGCTGGCCATGTCACTTTGGAACATGGCTCTGGACTTACAAATCGAACTTCAAGCACAGTACTTGCCAGGCAAGGAAAACACGCTGGCAGACAACCTAAGCAGAAATATGACAGATCCACACGAATGGAAGTTACATCCTCAAGTTTTTACAGAGATAATTCAAGCATGGGGAAGGCCAGACATAGATCTCTTTGCCTCCCACAAAAATCACCAATTGACAAAATTCTGCTCAAGGATTTTTCATCCAAAGGCCTGGAGAGTGGACGCTCTCTCTTTCAGTTGGACAACAATAACAGTTTATGCCTTCCCACCTCTTCCTCTGCTGCCCAAAGTTCTATTAAAAACCAGAGCAGACAGACCAAAGATGATTCTCATTGCTCCAGACTGGCCAAGACAACACTGGTACCCACTCCTGAGGAGCCTGACGCATTCTCCACCATGGACCCTGCCTCTAATGCCTCTTCTTCTGACTCAGCACAGCTTCAAAACTCTTCACAGTCAGCTGAAAACACTCAATCTGGCCGCATGGAAGATTCCTTAACATCACAACAGACCCTACTCTCCAAGGAGGTGCAGGATGTCATTTTGGAGGCCAGAAGGCCGTCTACTAGAAAAGCTTACTCTGCAAAATGGAAACGGTTTTGTGCCTGGAATAAGAAAAAGGGCCAGAATCCGGGAAAACTGAATTTACCTCAAATATTACAGTATCTAGCTGAGCTGCTAAGCAGTGGACTTTCATTCTCCTCCATCAAAATCCATGCCTCAGCCATTTCTGCAGAATACAACACTGATCCACCTTTATTCTCTCACCCCCTCATAAGACAGTTCCTCAGAGGGGCTAAAAATATAAAACCCCCCAAGGAAACAACCAATACCTGCTTGGGATCTCAATTTCATTCTAGAAAAGCTGACCTTGCCTCCTTTTGAGCCAGCTGCCTCAACAGATTTGCAATATTTGTCTTGGAAAACAGCTTTTCTTCTGGCTATTACCTCAGCTCGTAGGGTATCGGAACTACAAGCCCTCATGGCTGTGCAGCCTTTTATCATCTTCCATCAGGACAGAGTTTCCTTACGAACCAACCCGTCCTTTATGCCAAAAGTGGTATCCAGGGTAGCTTTGAATCAGGCTATACACTTACCTACCTTTTATCCAAATCCTCAAAACAAAGGGGAGAGATTACTACATTCCTTGGACATCCACAGACAACTGCATTATTATTTGGACAGAACAAAGCTTTTCAGAATATCAGAACAGCTCTTTGTGTCCTATGCTATAGGAGCTCAAGGGAAGCCAATTTCCAAACAGACAATCTCAAAATGGATAGCCCACTACATACGCTTTTGTTATTCTTTTCATGGCAAAACTGCACCTACAGGCATCAGATCTCACTCTACAAGGGCCACAGCTACCTCTGCAGCTTTCCTCAGAGGAGTTCCTACCAAAGATATTTTGGAAGCAGCCACTTGGAGTTCTGTGCATACCTTCTCCAAGCACTACCACCTTCCACTATACTCCAAATCTGGAGCAGGCTTTGCCACTGCAGTCTTGCAGGGCATTCTGGTTCCTCCTAGTTCCACCTAGTGCCTACCACCCCTTTCTTAGCTTTGGGATTCTACCCATCTGTTATGACTGCAGCTGTATGCACGATGAACATAGTACAGTTTTGTACCTACCATAAATGTAGATGTTCGAGTGCTAATACAGCTGCAGTCCAGGTTCCCCTCCCTCCTTCCCCTCTTGGGACAGGCCTATTGGTTAACACCCCCTCATACAACCTGATTGAGGTATTAATTTATGGTGTATTTGCTTGCACTACTGTATTTTGATTATATGACATTGCTTTATTACACAAATTTATGTATTGCCTTCCTTCTGAGGGCACCTGACATCTGGGGCAAGAAAAACTGAAGAAAATGGCGTCGGCTGTTTTTTTTATACCCTTGTCGCACTGATGTCATGGAAGAAGCGTTGACAACCGACGCCGGACCTAGACTTTGGAATTCGGCCGACCGAGGACCCGCCTGACGGCAGGAGAACTCATCTGTTATGACTGTAGCTGATTTAGCACTCGAACATCTACATTTATGGTAGGTACAAAACTGTACTTTCACACAGCCTACCTTCATCTCGTCAAGCCGTTCGACACCATTCCTCACTCGGGTATTATAAAAAAACTCACCAGCCTGAACATAAACCCCTATGTCACAAGATGGGTTGCCAACTGGCTTACAGGCAGAACTCACACGGTAAGAATAGAGGGCTCCAGGTCCGACTCTAAACCAGTTACAAGTGGTGTCGGCATATATTTCTCAGACATACAGGCAAACACAGGAGGACTATGGCTAACCAAGTTCGCTGATGACTGCAAACTGGGAGCCATAATTGACTCCCCGGGTGACATGGACATCCTTTAAAAAGGCCTTACTGAGACAGACACCTGGTGTCAAAGTCATGGCCTCAAGCTAAATGCCAAAAAATGCATAGTCATCCCATTTGGGAAAAACAAAACACCCACGAATTACCACATAGGCAGCAGCCCCCTTAATACAGAAGAGGTAATAAGAGATCTGGGGACCCAGGTAGATAGTAATCTCTCCTTTGACAATCATATTGCCAAAGTAGTTAGGAAATCCTTCTATGTAGCCCATCTAATTACTAAGGGGTTCGCATCTAGAAATAAAGAGGTTATAGTGCCCCTCTACTCATCACTCATCAGACCCATCATAGAGTACAGTGCCCCATTTGGGATGTACCTCGCAAGACACTTCCAACAGCTGGAAAGACCACAAAAGCACCTCACCAAGAGGATTACTGGCCTCAAACACATGTCCTATGCAGCCCGCTTGAAAAAACTCCGGCTGTACGCAGTGACATATCGCATACTCAGAGGTGATCTCTGCCTGATGTACAAAGCCATGTCCAACTCAGAATTGATGGACATGCTCCACCTATCCAAGTCACTGCGAGCCATGCGCTGTAGTGGGCTAAACCTTGCCACAACAATAAATAGAACATGCTGGAGGGATAGATTCCTGTGACAGAAACTCCCCATGCTTTGGAACAAAATTCTACATTAGGCAGAGCCCCTCACTAACACTCTTCAAGAGAAGCCTTGCTGAGTGGATGGGTAACAGAAAATACACCCCTGGGATCACTTCATTGGCTCTGCTTGACAGAGGCTCAGTTAATTAATCAATGGGGCTGTGAAAGCCGACACACTCTGGCTAGGCTTATAAATGCCCTCGGGCAGATAGCTTAGTACCTACTATATATTGTCCCAAGGATATTCACCATATGCCTTGCTCCTGACATTGCCTTTTGCAGGATTCGAGGTATTCATTTTTTTTTTTTTTTTTTTTTTTTTTTTTTGTATCTAGACAATCTTCTTCAAGCTGCTTCCCCCAGCAGTCTGCATCAGGATCTCAGGTTTACTACTTGCCTTTTACACAGTCTGGGGTTCACTATAAACCTCCAGAAATCAGTTAAGATGCCTTCCCAGGGTCATATTTTCCTCGGCTTCCGACTTCAGTTTCCATGTTGGCATTTCTGCCTGCCTCCAAGGCTCAGTGTCTAATGACCATCTTTCAATCCCTTCTTCCCTTGGCATCTGTGACAGCCAGGGAATTTCTCAGGGTTCTGGGGTGCATAGCTTAAATTCTTCCCATGTGTCATCTGGCCAGGCTGCATATGGGGAAGCTTTAGTGGTATCTCAAATCAGTCTGGCTTCAACACTGCCATGCCCTTGGAGTTCCTGATGCCTTTACTTCCCTGTCTCAAACTCGAACTTCAGAATGGATTCCTCAGTTTTCTTTCAATCCGGGGCTTCCTTTTCAAGTTCCATTTCTTATTCAAGAGCTCTTTACAGCCAGCTCAGACAGGGAGTGGAGTGCCCCCTTTGGCCCCGTAAAGGTTCAGAGTCTCTGGCCTCCTCCTCAGAGTTCAGACCTCATCAAAGTAAAGGAGATGAGAGCTCTGGTGCTGCACACCTTTCATTCTTTCTTTCTTTCATCCCAGGCCCCTCAGTTTTCACATACAATACCACAGTGATTTGGTATGTCAATCAGAAGTGGAGCACAAGGTCCTGTCTTTTTTGCAGACTAGCTGTTCAGGTCTAGGATCTAGCTATCCAGTATCAAGTGACTCTTCAGTCAGTTTACGCTCACTCAGAGTTCAGTCAAGTTTCAAACTTCTTCAGCCGGTCCAGCACACAAGCTCACGAATGGGTGTTTCACAGAGATGTGCTCCTGGACATTGTCCATCAGTTCATTATTCTACAGGTAGATCTTTTTCCTTCCCTTCTGAACAGAAAACTTCCTCTATTATGTTCCAGAGTCCCAAGTTTTTTTGGCTTGCAAAGTAGATGCCCAATCTTTTCCTTGGAAGGGGTTGTTTTTGAATGCCCCCCCCCCACCACTTTTTCTGTTACAGATAGTTCTGCACAAGGTCAAGCAGGACTCTGCCAAAAATCTTGCTCGTTACTCCCTTTTGGCCCAGATAGCATCAGTACCCCCTTCTTTTTCTCGTGGCCAGAGGCAGTCACCACGCATTACTTTGCCAGGTCAATCTTCTCACACAAGACAAGGGGTCTCTTATCCATTCTCACTTGTCCACTCTTCAAATGACACTGTGATGGGGTTTAGATCCTTTTAGAAACCTGTTTTCTGAGGACATGCTTCAGGTTCTGCAGGAGGCAAGAAGCTCACTACCAGGAAATAATGTATGTCCAAATGGAAGAGATTTTCTGTCTGGTGCCTCTCTTGCCATCATGATCCTCTCTCATTGGTGGTTCCTTTCGTTCTCTCTTACTTATGTGATTTGCTCCATGTTGGGTTGGCATTATTCTTCAGTGAAAGCTCACCTGTCAGCATTTTCTACTTGTCTGTCCTTGAATCATCCTGTGGCCTCTAGATTTGAGTTCAAGCAATTCTTTAAATATGTCCTTTAGATGCCTCTAAGGAAGCCTGTTCTGAATTCTTGGGACCTCAGTTTTTTTTCTTGAGAAATTGACCCAGGCTTCTTTTGAGCCTACTTCCTAAGCTTCTTTCCAATGTTGTACTGAGAAAACTGTTCTGCTATTCGCTCTTACTTCAGCCACGAGATTGTCTGAACTTCAGGCTGTCATGGCTGTTCCTTCTTTTTAATTTTCCATAGAGACAGGGTGTCTTTTCGTACTAATCCTTCTTTTAAGCCCAAGGTGGTCAATGAGTTGTCCCTTAATCAGTCTATTCATCTTCCTTCTCCACAGTGTGCTAGTGAGAAGGTTTTTCTTCACACCTTGGATTTGCATAGACAACTCAGATTTTTTTTTAGGTAAAACAAAAGTTTTTCACAAATCTGAGCAGCTTTTTGTTTCCTTTCACCCCAGGACTTTGGGGTTAAGTATTTCTAAGCACATCATCTCCTCCTGGATTTCTAAGGCCATTTCTTTTGTTATTCTTTCCATGGCAAGTGTCTTTCCTCATTTGTAAAGGCACACTATTCTAGGACAGTTGCCTCCTGTGGTACCTTTTTCAAGGATCTTGATATCAGTTCTATTCTTGAGTGCTACTTGGTTGTGTTCATACTTTCACTAAACATCACAAATTGGATGTTGTTTCCAGGGCCAGACCAGGCTTTGCCAGAGATATCCTGCATGGGTTTGTGAAGGAGTCTTCACTGCCTTCTTCTTCCCAGCTCTTGTGTTATCCCTTACGTAAGAATACTTCAACAGTGCTATGGAAGGACGTAGTACAGTCGTTTAAAATCTTACCATGACAGTAGATTTCCTTCTCTTCACTGTTGCAGTATTCACTCCCTCCTTCCCCCTCTGTCCTGACTCGTACCCAGTGTTCTGGTTGCCTCCTGACTGGAGGCCGTTCTCACTTCTTTCTTCTTTGTTTATCCTTCTAGATGCATATATTCATATTTGTCCCTGAGGGCATTCTGTTTCTTCCAGGGCTTTTCCTGTTCTGAGTGTCTGTATGTCACTTTTATGCCTTACGTTGTGCACGAGGAGCATATGTGTGACGTACAGCACCTACAAGAGCTGAAGGCTTTGGTATACTAACAGGACATCGAGCTATCCTTGGCAGGAGATCCCTTATGTGAAGAATACTGCAGCAGTGAAGAGGACATCTACTGTTATGGTAAGATTTTTAAACAACTGTGCTTTACTGCCCCTTCATTTCTTTACCTCCTCCATCACCCATGCTTGTGTTCAGTCCTAGGTTATCTGGTAATAGGCAGAGTTTTATCCCTCTACTCAATGTAGTTAACTAATGTAGTCAGGATGTACAGTGGGCACATTTTTCTGTACTGAATGGAACCTGCTCTCATGCAAAGTATTTTTCTTAGTGGTATATTTCTTCAGAGAATCTGAAAGTAACAGTGGAGGTTCCAACAGAGACTTTTTAAAAAGGTTTATTTCCATATTCATACCTTTAATCTACGATGAAAGGAAACAGAGTGTCAAAGATGCAGAAGATGGATGAGTTACTCATCCCCTAGGCAATGAAACAAAATGGTTGTAGAATAAATCAGAGGAGCAAACGTGTCACAGCATGTCTGGTTATATTACTTTACATGCAAGGACTGTGTGATTGAAAGAGAGAGAAGCTGTGACCAGTTATATGGGAAGGGAGGGGTGGATATTACTAGCATCACAGAGATGAGAGGTGGGTGGGGCTTGGTAATACGAGGTTATAAGTCACTGATGAATGACATGGAAGGGATAGAAGAGAATAGGTATCTGTGTAAGATAAAGTATCAAGTGAGAGATCAAAGAAGAGGAGGAACTCCACACCTTGAAGATAATGTTAATCAGAATGAATGGTAAGCACTCCGGGCAGCTTAAATGAAGGATTGGGAGGGCTGCTGGTGCAGCCAGGGAAGAGACTGAGAAATGGCAGGAGAGAATGAAGGAGTGAGGTGGGAGAGGGAGAGTATGTTTGTGAGACTCCAAGAGCACCCAGAACAACATGGAGGATTCTGAACTCCAGAGGAGAGTCTTAAGGTGATTGGGGTCTTGGACCATGAAAGTTTCATTCAACTGGAGTTTGACTATACCAGATATGAAATAATTTTGGATGTGGGCATAACACAAGGATGCCCAGTAAAAGGCACTGTTAGTGAACTGTGGTCATACTGCTGTATGGTTTTGAATGTTTTGGGGAAGGGTTTATTTATTTTATCAGGTTAGTACACTGGTCATAAAAACAGGCACAGCCTGGGTGAAAAAATTCACAAAAAACAAACGAAATAATAAAACAGAACTAATTCACAAACATGGAGTAATCACAAAAGGTAGAGAGCCCCCACAGACAATTAAACCAATGATCATATATTAACAGAGTAGGAAAAACAAATGTGGATTAATTTTAGTAGTAAATATGGAAGGTATACAGCAGACGAGAACAGAAGGTTTAAGTAGAAGTGATGTAGGTGACGGTGGAGTTAGGTGATGTGTCCAGTAGAAGAGCACTTACTCAGGTTTTTGATGCAGGTGTCTTTTGAATCATGCTCTGAAAATGGGAAAAGAGGAGATTTCTTTTATGTGTGAGGGAAGGGTTTGCCAGAGTTTGGGTGCAAGAATGGAGGAGTGATTGTTGGTGCATTACAGTTTGGTTTGGGGGGATCTGGAGTGAGGGAAATTAATTGTGAAAGGTTGCAGAGGTTGTAGGAGTGGTTTTATTATGAGGTTTGGCAGTAAGAGGTGGGAAGGTACCCGACTGAAGTAGCTTGAAAAGAAGAGACCCTAGAAGTAGCTCAACTCTGTAGGTTACTGGTAGACATCTGGCTTTAGAGAGTATGGTGCAGTTGTTTCCCTGAGGGATTATTGGAAATGAATCAGTAGATTTGGTTTTCAATGGACTGTAGAATGATTGAGTTTTTTTTAGAGGCAATGGCTATGATGGAAGCCCATATTCAAGTTGAGGAATGAGGGCTCCTTTGCCCTGTTGCAGCTGTAGCTAGTCTGAAGAGAGCGGGAGATATTTTTCTAGACCAGAATAAGAGTTGATCTTTTTTTGTGGTGTTTTCAGTGTTAGGGAAGTTAAGTTGACTGGTCCAGCTGTAAACCTAGGTACTTAAAAGATGTGGTTATTTTTGTTGGGGTAGCAGTGAGATACGCAGTGCTGAGATTTTTTTGGAGTTTTTTTCAGCCTTTGTGAAGTTCAAAAAGGCACAAACTGAGCAGATAATTATTTTGAACCAGAAGAAGTCATTAGAGATGAGTTGGAGATCTGGCCATAAGTCAGGGTGTAAACAAGTCATGGAAGTATATCAGGAAGAGTGAGAACACTCTGAGCTATAAACAAGAGTTTGAAGAAGTAAAAAGGAGAGAAGAGGAGGCGGCCATTGTGGAGGTATAAGAATGAGAGACTGGAGATGAGGGCAAAAGAGAATGTACATAAGTAGAAGAGGAGGGTGGGGGGGTGCTGAGGAGGCAGAATATAAGGAAAAAAGCAGAAGAGCAACTAAGAAGCTGAGACCAGAAAAGGCAGACAGGGGTCAGGAAGAGGAATGTGCATTTTTCTGGTGTATAGTAGAAAGGTGGAACAGACCTGTCGGGGCTTAATCCAGATGAAAAAGAGATTGTGGAAAATGGTGAATGAGCAGGGCATAACTGAATGCTTCATCTCAGTCTTCATGAAAGAAAGACATGAACGTGTGTTGTGCCAGGAGGAAGATGAGGCAGACTAGGGAGAACAGTGGCTAAACATAAGGGTTGGATTGGAGGCTTAGAAAAGATCTGGCTGCCTGCAAAATAAAACATGTCACAAGGACCATGTGAACTGTCTCCTAAGGTCCTCAGTAGTCTGGACTGTACGCTGGCGAATCCCCTGACAGATATTTACAACAGAGAGTAGTCATTGCATAAATGCCCTAGAACTGAAAGAGGCCAAAATTGTATACCTGTATGGGGAGGGAAGGGGGTTGTTGATAACCCTTGTGGAGAGAGAACAGGAAAATTCTGGTGAACTGCAGACCCCTTAGCTTGACAATACTATGTGGAACAGCCTTACAGAAAATCATAAGGGAAAATGATCACTTTTTAGAAGATAGTCTCCAGAACATCAACCAGCCTGGATTTATGGCTAGAAGGAACTGGCTTGTCAAACCTGATTCAGTTTTATGACTGTTTACAGGAAAACTTGACAGGGGAATATCAGTAGATTGTGTCTGTCTGGCCATTACTGTGTCAGCTTGTTATAGATGGCCGCTGAGAAAACTGCAGTATTATGGCTAGAATCAAGATTGTGGATTCTGATAGTGGAGTACTAACTACATGAACTGGTATTGACTCCACTACTGTTTTCTGTGTTCATTTTAGGCCTCTCTAAGGAGAAAAGATCAGGATCATCCTCTTTGATGATGATGATTCAGAGATATCTGCAACACTGGAGGATGTGGAAAAGAGGCTAAAGAACAACCTAGAAAAGCTGACCTTGTGGGCAAAAACATTGTGTTTCAGGTTCAATGCAGTCAAACATAAAGTACTGCCACAACATCCCTTGTATAAATTATCAGCTGCGGTAGTGGAGTTGATGGCAGTACATAAAAAAAATATAAACTCGAAGTATTAATCACATCTGGATTGGACTACTAGAAGCAGGGATGGGTTCACAACACATGGCAGTAGTGAACACTATGCTAGTGTGTGTCTTTGAAGATTAAATACCAGAGAAGATGAGGAATAATGCTTTTGTTCTTCCAGACTCTTTGTCAATCTGCACCTTCAGTGCTGTGTGCAGTTCTGTAAGACAGTCAAGGACTGAAACATCATATTGCTCTAAGGAGTCAAGAAGTCGTCTGCCTGAAGTCTGCTTAAGATCGAAGTGAAAGACTGTGTCCACAAGTAGAACAGCTGGAGTGCTTTTCTGTAGTGAACAAAGATATATACAGTACGTTACAGATGCACAAGATTATTTTGGGCAAATGTAAAGTAATCACCCTGAATGAGAAAGGCAGGAGGAAGAGGAGGCAGAGGCAACAGATTAGAGGGACCAGCTGTACTTGGATATGTGAAGGTATTTCCTTTGCAGAGATGAGTGTGTAACCATAGAGCAGACCACTGCAGTAAGATGTATGCAAGGAGGTAGTGGAAGCATTTGAGAGCATGGGATATGTGGAGAATAGTTGAGGGGGTAGTGAAAGGATGGAAGGTAGTTGGAGAATTAAATGCACTTAAAGACAGACTAGTTAAGTTAGTTGTCTTTCTGCCATCAAATAAGTAGACCACTGTAGCCCATTATTTCTAAAAAAAAAAAAAAAAAATATCAACAAAGATTTTTTTTTGTTTTTTTGAAGCTTTTATACAGAGATAAACCACACTTACCACCTCCACAATATCTGTTTAGCTATTCAATTTAAAAACAGAAAGTTATTGTCACCATTAGCAGCCTAACTGAAATTTGAGCAACACAAAGTAAATTTCCTTAACTGTGCATGGCCAGGCATTAGGGTGGGTGTGGTGAGCATAGCTGCCTTCTATGAAATTGACCTAGATTTGATTTCTGGCCAGTGCATCTAGTGTGGGGGTGGGATTTTTTTTGAGAATTAGGGTAAGTTGCCTGACTTCAGATCAGAAGATTGTTGGTTTGTGTCATACTAATGCCATGAGAAAGGGACACTTAACAGAAATTTTTAGTGTGGCAGTTGCTGCAGAGGCTTAAACCTGTGAGCTTATTAACAAGCTGCTTCTCATAGTCCTGGGTTTGATTCCCTGAGCCGCAGTTTGTCTAATTTGTGACTCTGAGCATTTAGTTTAGCAGACAGTGATCTGGGACAATTGGAAAATTGAGCTAGGTACCTCAGTGGTCTCCTGTAACACGTCTAGTAACTACATATGAAAGATGAGTCAGTATCTGTGTTTCAGTAATGTAATTTATTTCATCTGCATTTCAGTAATGTAATTTTTAAGACCCATAAAACATGAATGAAAAAAGTAAACATAAAGGGTCGTCTTATGTGTAAACAGTGTAGAGCTGCCTCACCAGTTACATTGTTATTTTGAACACTGACAGCATATATAGCTACACACACAGGCATGCATTTGCAGTCAGCATCCCTTGTCACTCAGCTCATTTCCAGCACAGAAATATGCCATAAGTTGAAAAAGTTAGTTTACAGAATAGTTATTTTTAAAAAGTTAGAAATGTCTTGCTGAATTTGTGCACTTCCTTTGAAATGTATCCACTCAGTCTTCAACCTGTATGTAAACCTCACTGGTAATGTCTAAATCCATCGTACTGGAAGTCAAACAATGATTATTAGTGTAATATCTTATAGGGATAGTGTGCTGCACTTTTGGAGGAGGGATGTGTGAGGGTACAGGTCTATATTAATTTGCAGAAAGTTATTTTCAGGAACACCTTTCCGTCGACCCCTGTTCAGCAAAAATTACTTCCATGATTCGCTGAATTTACCAAGGGCAAGTAAGTAGTTGGCTAGCTACACAACTTTGCCCTTTTCCCCCCACTGTAGTGTGATCTCAGAGTTGGTATATAGTTAGGGAGGGTGGGGATTTGGTTTAATTAGTTGTGGGTTCCATTGTGCTGCATGACCATTGTTTCCTTGCCCTTGGAAAATTCAGCATAAAGCAGAAATTATTTTCACTGAATGGGGGGGGGAAGGGGGGGTCGATGGAAAGGTGTTCACTGAAATAACTTTCAGCAAACTAATATAGACCCATGATGTACAGTGCAGATAATGTTATGGACACTGTGGCACTTTTTTGCCACAGGGTTTTGGAAGACTTTTAAGATGTTTGCATTCTTCAAATGTGTTGGCAGCAGTAAACTTTAAGATGTTTGCAGCACATAGGGGGTAGTTTAAATATTGGACATTCACTGACTTTACTGTCTGTAAAAGTGCATTCAAAGTATTGTAATGAACTCTGTTTTATCTGTTGGGTGACAAAGGAGTAGACTACATTGCTGATTCTGCTGTTTGCTAAGAGTAAAGTTTTTGCACGAGAGGCGACATTCATATTTTACAGCAGCTGAGCCTTTGTAAGGTATATTATGGTGTCCGATCCCAGGGCTGTGGTTTTGGCAAATGGACTGTAAAGACATTTTAAGCAGTTTATAATGGAAGTCTGCTAATGCAGAAGAGAAGCCAGATAGTGTTTGATTTTTTTTAAACAAAGTATCTGAATTGTCAGCATTACGTCTGCATTTACAAACGGTTCTTCTACTGCTTTTCCTTCCCTCTATCTGTAGTGTGCATCTTCGTCACCCTATTTCTGTGTTAAGGCAAACTGCACGACTAGCTCAGTTCACCAGCTGACCAAAATGTTATAATTAATTCTACATCTTTTGACAACTGATTCTTGTAGCAGCCCATGGCAGCAGTGAGGCCAGGTTAAGCAGCACTGGATACTTCAGTGATTTTTATGTTCTTTAATTCCTGTCATACTGTCATGAAACGTTACGAAGGCTGACAGTAAAGTGAGAGATGCAGAGGCCCTCTCTCCCCCAAAATAAGTAAATAAATAAATGCGAATCAGCAAAGCAAATGATGAGCAAAGCATATGTGCCACAAAAACGTCTACCGCTTAAAATTGAAGTACACTTGTTTAATGAGCCATTGTATACAGAAAATAGTGTTATTTGTTTCTGTGGGGTAATGGATGATGTAAGTAATACATTAAATGTGTCATAATGCTCCTTAAGATATAAATGTTTAGAATGAGAGTTTATTGGGAGTAGTGTATCCTTCTTGTGCTCACCTCTCAGACGTAGTAAGCAGCATTATGCTTTCATTTCTTAAGCTGTTCATTCTCTGATTACCCACATAGTCCAATTCAGGGTCATCCATCCCAGCATTTACTGGGCACTGAGCAGGAGAAGTAATCTTGAATGGGTTACCACTTCATAGCGGGGTTCGCACACTTTCATACAGCATGCACACCTGTGAGCAGTTTAGAGGAATACCAGTTCACCTACAGCATATGAGATTCATTCTCTGATTACCCACATAGTCCAATTCAGGGTCATCCATCCCAGCATTTACTGGGCACTGAGCAGGAGAAGTAATCCTGAACGGGTTACCACTTCATAGCGGGGTTCGCACACTTTCATACAGCATGCACACCTGTGAGCAGTTTAGAGGAATACCAGTTCACCTACAGCATATGGGATAAGGAAGGAAACTAGGGCACCTGTGATAACACATGCCGACACATGTAGGAATGCATGGAAAACACCTTAGCCAGGAACTGAACTGGAGAATCAAGTACAAAATGAGGAAGCAGCTCTATCCACTTTGCCACATGTCTTGATTAATTTGTTACTGAAAGGAAAGTCTTGCCGGTGATCCCCTTCCCCACCTCCTTCATATCTTTCTATTAAAATGCGTGTTATGTCTTTGTTATGGAATGTCCTATCTAACCATCTTTAAAGACATTTGCAGGCTTCAAGTAAAGCCCAGTTTATAAATTCAGTTTGGGCCTACAGTAAATGTTTTTTTTTTAACAGTATGCAAACCTTTCTTATAAAAAGCAGTGAACTGGAGTTATGGTGTAGCAAAGCAGAAATGTGCAATATTTGTAGCACAGTTATTGAACACATTTCCAAGCATTTTTACTTGTACAGTAAATGAGAAACCACATTGACAGTCATGAGTGATATCTTGGCCAGTACTGTGAGTCCTATGTAAAAGTAAATGACCTGTTAGAGATGAATGTACTGACCTTTCGATTAAAGGATTTAGAATCGGATCCAGCTGTGACAGGAAATCATTACTTTGTGATTATTTCAGAGGAGCACACAGGGAAATTCCATCTCTGTGTTCCCAGATCAGTATAAAGTTCACAAGGGTATTATATCATAAAAAAAGGTTTTGAGGCTGATGTTATAGTAGTAATATTTAGTATCTAGTGGGCTGGTGTTAAGGTAATTTTATTTGTTGTAGAAGAAAAGCTTCCTGTTGTGTGCACTTAAAGATTCGATCTTCTATGCTGTCAGTAGCTCAGCAGTGAGTCCCTGCCTCTATATCTGAAAAGTAGTTGACGCGTCCATAGAACTGAAGTTAAATCCCAGTACTGGCATTGTTGTTGTTGGGGGGGGTTGCTGTGAGTCCCTGCCTCTGTATCTCAAAGGTAGGTGATGCTTCCGTAGAACTGAAGTTTAATCCCAGTATTGGGACTGTTGTTGGGGGAGTGCTGTGAGTTCCTGCCTCTATATCTGAAAGGTAGCTGACGCTTTCATAGAACTGAAGTTAAATCCCAGTTCTGGCACTGTTGTTGGGGGGGGGTTGCTGTGAGTCCCTGCCTCTATATCTGAAATGTAGCTGATGCTTCCTTAGAACTGAAGTTAAATCCCAGTACTGGCACTGTTGTTGGGGGGGGGGGGGGTTGCTGTGAGTCATTGCCTCTATATCAGAAAGGTAGCTGACACTTCCGTAGAATTGAAGTTAAATCCCAGTACTGGCACTGTTGTTGGTTGGGGGGGGGGGGTGCTGTTGATGTGTTGCCCCTTGAATGAGCGTGTGAAGTGCTTAACTGTAATGAACAAACGGGCTGTTTTTATTTTATCACATCGTTGTTCATTTCTAGTAAATTTTTTGTAGAATAAGTGGATATTCATGCCATATTTCAAACTACTGCCAATGGCATTATAAAGAGCCACTAAACTGTGGTATCAGGAATTTTCAGTTGCTTTTGGGTCCAAAAAATTTCATTAAACAAGTAAATCTATATTACTGTATCTTCAAAGTCAGTAGATTAGGGTAGACTAAGTGTACACGGTATGTATTCAAGAACATTCTTATCACATTGTTTGTGCTTTCTAGTCACTCAGAAAGATTACACTATGTGCACATGCAGTCTACACCTTGTAGTAACCTTTATGAATCCCTGTCAGTATTTAAAGCTGCAAGAATATCAATAGAAAAAACAAAATTAGGAGGAAAAAGATGTAAGTTATGTTTGTGTTGTCTGTTCACTCAGAATGGTATACACTTAGTGTAGGTGTTATTGAATCCTGGGTTGTGTATGTCTTTTGTTTGTCTATCTTGTTATGCTTCCCTTCTGTTTTTTTTTCCTTTTTTTAATTCTCCTAGCTCCAGGTAAAGTCTGTGTAATCCAGTTCTTGCAAGCCATTAACTTAAAAATGTAGTAAGTTATTAACATAAGACATTTGGAATTAAGTGCTCTGTATAAATTAAAAAAAAATCCTAAAATAAATTTTTTAAATTATGTAGTTTGAGATGGAAGCTGCTATTTCATTTCATGGTAGAGTAGTTATTTTTCAGGAGTCCAATTCACTGTTAAAATATGCAGCCGAATTGTCTAATGTATGGATAGAAATGAATTCAGACACTGTCACCATTTTTCATTTTATGAGCATACTGAGAATGCTTGTCAGTTCTGATGGTGTTGGGTGTACTTGTTTTGTGTTTGTGTTACCCGACGCCTCTTGCTTTGTTTTTTTTCTTTTATAAGAGTGAAAAGCACTTTATATTTTGTTATAAAAAGTTGCTGACAGCTTTGGCAGCAAAAATTGATACTTCGATACAAATGTTTCACGAGATTATTTTAATTATTTGTTGAAAATGTCTAAATATTGGAACTAAGAGATAACAGAAAAATCAAGAAAAGTAGACCCTATCTTTACCTTATTGAAAAAATGCTTTTTTTATAGAAGCATCCCAAACCTTAGGAAAATCAAAATGCAAATTAGTTATTCAAATGGACTTACCGTGCTATCTTTTATAGCTTCATAGGTAAGTACAAGGCTGGCTGTCCTTGTCGGCCATTTTAAATCTAGCCAGTTTCCCATTTTGAGTTTAAAGTAACCTATTCCATTTGGTCATTGTCTGGCCCTATCCTTCCCATGATCTATAATTATATTTTACCCCTAATGAGAATAATTGTGATCATACCATAGTTAGTTTGTGGGGGCCCATGCAAGAGATAAAGCATTCAGGAGCTGCCTGTGTCAATTAGTAGTACTGGGGACAATCCTAGGTAAATTTTCTGTTTCCCATCCATAGATCCAAGTTGCACTTGAATATAGACCGGGATGAATTTTGTTTTATGTGGATTGGGTGTCTGTTCCAGAGTAGTGGTATCCTGTGTGAGATACACTTGTCCATCCACACCATTCTGTTGATGTTGCAGAACAGGTTTAGATCCCTAGATCAAGTATTTCTGATGCTATTTGACTTGCTGATGTGCAGTAAATCCATAAGTAATGGGTTGAGAGATGCACAGGCCACATCTTAGCAGTCTGTAGGATATTGAGTATAGTGACAGGACTTTGAGTCAGTCCACATGGGATATGTTATTTAGTCCTTGTATCCTTATAGTAAGATATCTCTGTTGGCAGTCCATTTGTTGCATGTGTCTGGACACATACATGCCAACAGGGGTATTATATTCAATGATTGGCATATTGAGAGCTGAGTAAAGGGGACAATGACGTCCATAGATCTAGACACAGTCTCTTTGTTTATAAGTTGTGCATAATAGCAGGACTTTCTTGCAGTAATGGATACATGATGTTCAATAGTGCAGTTACTGTCTACATACATTCCCGAATCCTGAACAACTGGGTCAAGTCTTTGGGGTGTATTGTCAGTGTGGTAGTTCTCTGGGGTAGATGACTTCCCAAAGGATACAATGCATTTTTTTAGCATTTAGTTTCAGTCCATGATTTTGGCACCAGTTATTTATTTGGGACAAACCTTCCTGCAGGATGGCTGAATCATTTTGTGATTCAAAGACTGCGCCTAGTTTGCAGTTATCTGCAAACTTAGCCAGAGACCTTTGGTGTTGGCCTTTACTTCAGAAAAGTAGATGCAAAATAGTAAAGGTCCCGACACAGAACCCTGGGGGTCTCCACTGGTAACTGATCTCTTTGTGGAGGTAACTTCTGTTTTGATTATCTGCATCCTGTGAGCCAGTTGGTAATCCCGCATGTGACACGAGGGTTTATTCCCAGTTTATTTAGCTTTCTACTACACCTGGGTGGTGGATTGTGTCAAAAACTTTAGCCAGGTTCAGGTATGCGATGTGTACCATTTTGCCTTCATCCATGCTTTGGTGTTCTTTTCAAAAAAATCCATCAGGCTAAGTAAGCATGACCTGCCCTTGATGAATCTAAACTGAGGTGGGTCCAATGTTTGGAGGTTTTTGACCATTTGCTCTCACAACCTCCCTACCACTTTTTGCTGCACTGTTTCTGTATTAGAGTGGATAAATTGTAAAAAGATCTTTTTCTTTTTTCTTTATGTTGTCAGATTGTATTCTCCTGTTAGCAGTTTCTGCAGTTTATAATGACACCACTATTGGTTAGTGTAGGTTTCACATGTAGTAGAGCTTGCACTGTTGTTCACCATTCACATAATTTAATATAATTCTTGTAATTTATATAATTTGTGCTGCTCCTGCTGCCCATTATAGAAAGTACAGCTACTGTTAATACCATGCATGGGTAGTAACTCTGCAAAAATAGCCCAGTTATAGGGGTTGCTTTGCCACTGGAGCTATACCAAACCCCATTCTGCCAGTTCTGACTAGTTAATTGTATAGCTCACCTAGTCAAGCCTGATGTCAAAACCTGGGTATCTGCAGACCAGTGTAATACCCTGTCACAGGGATACTGGCACTTCAGGCACATTGATTTTTGCTCCTTTTACTTCACTGCTCAGCATTTGTATTTCATTTGACTGGGTCTGTCAGCCACAGTCTGTGAAACTTCTGTGTATTTAAGCAACCCTTCATAGTGTCATAGTGTATCGAGTAGGGATGACGTGGAATTTTTGTGTGTGCCTTGTGAAACTGGATCATGTTAGGGAATGGATCTTATACAAGAATCAGGGGATACTTGTCAAAGTGAGAAACTCCTCTTTTGATTGCTTGTCCTGGCCCTCTCCCTAGAAGGAAGACTTAGCTTCCTGTCAGCCTTCACACAGTCAATATGCTATATCAGTGCACAATATATTATTTGTCTCTGCTGTATCCCTACAGTCTCCTTCTCTGCTTGGAAAGGCAGACTTAAGACATTGCTTTTTCAAGGCTTGACCAGTTCACCAAAACTTAGGACTTTGTTTTTTTGTCCTGAATTATCAAACTAAAATTATGCAGCCTTCACTGTCAAGATAGTAGGTTGTCCTATGTAGCAGAAACATTATTTCTTTCATCTGTTTGTTTGCATAAGAATAGTCAATTTTCCTGTTGTGTAAGGACTCTGAAATCTGAGCTTTCTCAGTTTCACTGAGTTCCAGTTTCTTATAAAGCTTTCTGTACTTACTTGGCTGGGCTGTTTTCTGAATTGTCCAGCCTTTTGACTTGCTGCACATAGTTTAGGTAAATATTGTTTTCTGCAAAGAGTTACTCATTGCAGTTATAAATATCCATGTGTATGGTTTTAAAATGTATAAAGTATGTGGGGGGGGGTTAACCCCCCCAACTGTATATACTAACTCCAGGATTGCACTGCAGTGGAGAAAAGGGCATATACCTTTTACTTTAATGTGTCAGTGTTAAGAGTTTCAGTCAAATGAGTTTTCAGTATTTTGAACTTTCAATGTTTTGGTCTCAGTCCAATGAATTTCAGTCAAATGAAATTTAGGTCATATGAAGCAGACCCATATATATATATATATATATATCAGATCGGACTTTTACAAGTTCGTACCATACGTTCGATCGACTGATGGGGACATTATATATATATATATATATATATATATATATATATGTCCCCATCAGTCGATCGAACGTATGGTACGAACTTGTAAAAGTCCGATCTGACTGAATGGAGATCTCCATACAGAGCAGAAAGGGAAGATCTCCCATTTCCACAATGTAGTGCAATCTCGGAGTTGGTATATTTAAGTAAGGGGGTGTGGGGGGTGCAGGGGGGGTGTAGCCCCCCTGCTATAGACGGTTAGTTTTGTGTTTTTTTTTTTTTTTTTTTTTTTTTTGTGGTTTTACATCAGTGTTCAAACGTTTACGAGTTCGAACATGTGGTCTTGGCCATATGTAGTTCGAACTTCTAAAAGTTCGATCGACTGAAGTAGATCCATATATATATATGTACGTGTTTATATATGTATTATATATGTAGTATATATGTATATCTATCTATATATATATATATATATATATATATATATATATATATATATATATATATATAAAAACACGCACACACATTTATACAGATAATGTCTTTTATGTGCATGTTTGGGTTTGTTTGATGCATTATACTTATGTTTCACAGGAAACAATGTAAAATACATTACTTTGACCTTTATTTATTTATTCATTCACTTTATCACAATAAGACATCTGTGATGTGCACAGTCGGTAAAATGAATATAATTGCTTGCCATGTGTATATGTGTGCCTCAGAGAGGGCTCATGGTAGAGGCATTGAGTTGCACTGTGTGTGTGTGTGTGTGTGTGTGTGTGTGTGTGTGTGTGTGTGTGTGTGTGCGCATGCACCACAGAAATAAACTAAAATACATTACTGTGTCCATTATTTATTCATTCTTGTAATCCCGATCAGACATCTGAGGTGCATACATTCAGTAAAATGGCTGTAGTTAGTGGGCATGTGTGAGGGAAGGTTACACTGGATACACTGCATGTCTGACAAGAATGAATGAACGAATGAAAAACATTACTATGGCCATCTTTTATGCATTTATTCTTTCATTCATTTTGTCACAACCAGATGTCCGATTTGAGCACTCAGTAAAGTAGCTGTATTTAGTGAGCATATGTGTGCTTGTTTGTGTCCCAAGGAATGTTGCAGTAGGTTGCACTGTGTGTTCATTTTTCAGTCAATATATTGAAACCTGGTTTACTTTTCATTGTGAATGTTGCAGTAAATTCCTTATGTGTGTAATTCCAGTGATGATGGTCTGTATTTGGGGTTGGATATGTTGTAAATGTCCCATGTCTTTTTCTCCATGCACTGTTGCATTTCCCTGTATGCATGTGCATTGTATTAATGCTAGTCTTGATGACTAAATGGGTATACAGAAATTTAAATCAGGGTTATTATGTACAGCCCTGCTCAGTTTGGGAGGTGAGCACTATTAGTACATGGGAGGTGAGCACTATTAAGTACTTGAAAAAGGGTCTGCTTAAAGGTGCACATGGATGAGCATATTTTGGTCCCGCCCAGAATGTTCCTGTAGGCATTAATACAGTGCCACATTTAGGAGCAAGTCCATTAATTATAAACCCAGCACTGTAAAATATACAATAAGAGGAAGAAATGTGTAAGCAAACTTGAACACACCATCAGAGAAGAACTCAAAAAGATCAATGAAGGACTTTGAAACAGAATCAAATCCTCCAAGAACAAACACAGATTCAAAACTGCCACCCATGCCAAGTATAACCACAAAGTCTTCAGCTGTAACAGGAGCTGTAGAAGTCATACACCGCATTGCTCTGGAAGTCATACACAGCATTGCTCTGAGTTAATATACCACATACTCATCCCCTGAGGACGTTGGTAACATGTTGGCGGACAAATTCTGTGCAGACTACTCCCCTATCTTCCCCGTAATTATCCAGAGCACATTAACATGCCTACTCCTCCAACCTTCCATGGTCACTTTTGAGCAAGTCTGTAGTGCTCTTTCCAAAGCTAAAAATGCTAGCTCCATTTGCCTATATAATGTGCCAGGCTGTCTTCTTGTTAGCCCAAACACTGACTGTCAGAATAAGTATTAGTTCTTTGCAATTTCAACTTCTGCACTGGATTTATTCCAGAGATATGGTGAACTGATATAGGTGTCTCACTGTACAAAGGGAGATCGTCTGCTGATTCACAAACTAATCACCTTGGAAATACACTTTCCTTCCACCCCTCACCCCCCCCCCCCCTCCGTAAAGGTAACCGCCACGAAAAACTTCCCCAAAGCTAACTTTGGGCTCCTCAAAACAGAGGTGGCTAACTTCACGGCACCCATGCGAATGGAGAATAGTTGCATGACTGCTGAGTCATACACCAATGCACTGTATGAACACGTACACAAATGCATGAATCTTGCCATACCCAATCGGACCAAGATGCTCTCCTCCAAAAAAAGGAAGCCAATCTGGTGGTCCCCTGCCGTACATAAAACTGATGTGTAATAAGGTGAAGTCTCAAGACTGGAAAAACTCCCTTGTCAGCCTCAACAAAAAGTTGAGATCCCACATCAAATTCTCTAAAGCTAGCTATAAAAACAGAATTGTAACAGATAGTAAAGACAACCACAAGGCCTTCTATAGTTATGTAAAGACTTTCTATGGCAATACCCAGATTTGCTCTGAGCTATTGCACAATGATACCTCCTGTGCCGAGCCAACAGATATTGCCAATATACTGTCTGACAGATTCAGTGCCAACTTTACCATTCTCCCGACCAAGGGACCAATCACAATACCAGTAGAGTGCCAGGCACCAGTATAACTGCTGCACAGGTTAAAACAGCACTGTCCAAGGCCAAGAATACAGCTTCTATGGGATCTGACGATATCCCTGGCTGTGTTCTACATGAACTACAGAATGAAATGGCACCTCACCTGTGTGCCCTGTTCAGTCACAGCCTCACTTCAGGCTTTGTCCCTACTGAATGGTGCACTGCTACAGTCATACCTCTCCACAAAGGAGGAGCGACTACAGACCCTGGGAACTATTGCCCCATTAGCCTGACGAGTCTGATATGCTAAGCTATGGAACACATCATCATGGACCTAATAAACAAGGATATAGGGAATCTCCAAATTCTGGATCCCATCCCAAACAGTTTGGTTTTGTGAAGGGTAGCTCATGCCTGCTCAACCTGGTCGACTTCTTTGAGTCATTCACCAGAGCTGTGGATGAAGGCAAGGTGGTTCATACAGCCTACCTTGATCTGGCCAAGGCCTTTGATAGCATTCCCCACCCAGGAATCATAGAAAAATTCACTATCTAGGCATCAACCCCTATATCACTAGGGGGGGTTGCAAACTGGCTCACAGATAGAACCCACAGTGTGAGAGTAGCTGACTCCAAGTCAGACTGCCAACCAGTCATGAGTGGAGTCCCATAGGGTTCGGTTCTAGGTCCTTTCCTGTTTGGTATCTACTTCTCTGAAGTCCAGGCCAACACAATGCGATCTGGCTGACAAAGTTTGCAGACGATTGTAAGTCGGGAACTATTATTAACTCCCCAAGTGATGTTGACAACCTACAGAAAGGCTTCACTGAGACCAATGACTGGTGTCAGAACCATGGCCTTAAGCTCATTGCCAAAAAATGTCGTCATTCCCTTTGGGAAAAACTCAGTACCCATGAATTACCACATCAATGGTAGTCCACTGAATACCGAAGATCTGGGAACACAAGTTGATAACAATCTCTCCTTTGACATTCACATTGCCACTGTGGTCAGAAAATCCTTCTATGTGGCACATACCTCACTAAGAGTATCCTAGGCCTTAAACACATACCCTATATGGATAGATTAAAAAAAAACAAACAGCTATTCTCAGTTTCATATCGCCTACTTAGAGGCAATCACTACTTGACCTACAAAGCCATGTCAGACCCAGTGCTGCTAGATATGCTACTTGTAAAGAAATCCCAATCTCTCCGTGCCACACACTCCAGAGACCTCAACCTCATTACCATAGTCAGTAGAACATGCTGGAGGGACATTTTCTTAACCCAGAGACTGTTCTTGCTCTGGAATAGAATTCCCTTACACATCAAGCAGAGCACCTCACTAGCCCTCTTCAACCGAAATCTTGACGAGTGGTTGGGAAATAGAAAATTCACCCCGGGGATCACTTCAGTGGCCTTGCTTGACAGGGGCACTGGGAACTATTGTCTGGTGGCACAATGCCAGGGAATCCTTTTGGCTAGGCTTAAATAGGCTTCAGGGCCATTGGCTTAGTACACACCTGTGGTGGTTAAGGCGGGTACATGATCCCCTTACCAAATGAATTGCAGAAAACATTTACATAGAGTGTAAATTACTATATCATAATATTAAAATAGTTTAACCAAGAAGATCTAATAGGTAGATCTCTCAAAATATTTATTGAAAGCATGTAAACTAATTAAATGGCTTCACTGTTCTTTGACAGATGGCCAAGGACTAAGCCAGTCAGTAATCAACAGTTATGTTACTGTCATAAAGTTTCTTATTTACAGTGATTTTGTAATACCATCTAGTGTTCTTACCAATCATCATACCATACTATAGATTTTGAGTAACCTTGCTGACTGCTAGTGCATTTCTTTGCCAAAATAGATGTAGTTCTTTTCTGTGTTGCCATTGATTCTATGGTTATAACAGCTCTCTTAAGTAAGACTTTGCGTATTTGACTGATGTATTGTGCTGTTCATATTTAACCAGCCCAATAAAATTGTTTGAAAAGATTTATGCAGTCATTGCTACAAAATATGTTAAAACATGAAAGGTGGCCAGCATGTTTGGGCTCTGCAAACCTACCCACCTACAAACAAGCATGTATTGTATGAAATTTTGCATTGTGCACATTTATTGACAGTTCATGGTGATTTGTAAGAAATGTTTTATACTTCATATTTCAGATCAGCTTTACTATGTTTCGTCACAACAGAAGCACTGCATGTGACACAGAGTGATATTCTTAGCATAACGGTTAAAAACCTGGTGAACAAGGTTTGAAAGCATAATCTGTTAATCACAGTGCCAGTCTTGGGAGAGAAATGGAAACTCTGAGCAAGTGATAACTCTGCATTACTTGGGGAGATGAGAAGGGGGAACAGTGTTCCTATTTTTTGGAACCCTTGCCAGATAGCACATTCTAAATGGGAAGGTGGAGGATAGCTAACTAATTACCATACATTCATCTCTGTGATAGTCTGAGCATTAGCCTAAAACAAGGCTCCATGCTACTTCCTTGCAGTAGTTTTAATACTCTGGTGTAAGTATGTTAAGCAGTGTTGGAATGAACAGCTACTGTTCTGAATGAAAGCTTGTTCAAACCAACAGTAATTTACTTTAAAACTGTTACAGAGGATTTAATCTCCTACAGCGATCATGAATGGGCTATGCCCCCTGCAGTTTATCAGCTACCTTTGAAATCACAGTCACATCAGAGAGAAGATCTTACTCCATTGGAACAGCCAACCTCACTTGCCTAAGTATGCAAAATTGGGTTTCTTGCACCTAATTTTCACTCAGCTGTCTAACTATACAAATATAATTTTTAATGTACATTTGGCCCCAACTCCTCTGACCATCATACTACCGTCTCCCAGTGGACTGTTTGGTTCCCACTGCTTCCAGTATTGTTACTTATTCATTTTTCTGTGCCCACTTCATCCTTTTCAGGGTAACAGGGAGCTGGAGACTGTCTTGGTTTGCACCAAGTGGGTGTTAAGTGGAGAACTAGTTTTGGAAGGGATGCTAGTTCATCACAAAACATGTGGATATATGCACACACACACACACACACACACACACACACACACACACACACACACACACACACACACACACACACACACACACACACACACACCAGATCCATCCATGGACAATGTGTAATCTAACCAGTTCACCTGTAGCATATTGGACAAAACTAGACGACCTTGCATAACCCCTTGCAAAGCCTACAGTGGTAACATAGAGGAATAAATCCCTGACTATGGCCTATGTGACCTGAGTTTAGTTAAAAGTTTGGGAACTTAATACAGGCAGAGAAAATGGGCATGTCAATCCTGTAGTGGGAATGTCCTGCTTGCTCGCATAACTGCTCTGCTGATACAGCCCCCAATTGAGAGAGGGAGCCAGTTCATGATGGATGTGGGTGTGGCCATCCAAACCAGTGACTGTAGCCCCGCTAATCACATGAAGTGGACCACCAATGTACAGACAAAAGGACATCGGTATATCTTGTGGAGAAGCAAGTGCTCACATCACCACAAGAGGGGAAGGGTTATGTCATCCACTGTAAAACTACTATCATAGCTGGAATGCCTGCAAAGGGCACAAGCAACCCCAGTGTGTGTTTGTGTAATGCCCCCTGTTTCTCTTGTAGCAGTGAATCTGAGAACTTTACACCACCAGGGACTGATTGAGCTTTTCAGTATGAGGAAGTTTGATGGCTGGCAGGGGGAAAATGGTAAAAAAAAATGTGGAAACAGGGACGTCATGCATATTCCACAAAGAAGGGTCTCCAGTTAAGTGCCAAGCCAGAGAACCAAGGAGCCGTGTAGAAAACTGCACACAATTATGGTGATTTTTATCACTGCACACCATCCATTCCTTTGTTATTATTCCTCGTGCCAACCCTGGTTCATTGCCTCTCACACTGTGACCTGCTACCACAGTCTCTGGTTTTACACCGATTTGCTGTGTATGTATATTTTACGCTTCCAACATCATCCTACTGAAGGTTTTGTGTGAACATATTAGTATATAACTTGCTGTTTTGAACATTAAGTAGTTATTACAAGACTTTTTTGCCATTTTTTTTAATTTATTATAGAACATTTAAGAATGCTATATTTGTTTTGTAAGCATTTATTCCAAAAAATGAAAATATTTATTCCAGAAAGCTTGGCAATGTATTCTGAACTGTGAGAAATGCGTTCTGTCTTACTAACATATTTCAGTGATATTAAGTTAAAAGGAGGGAGTGAGAGAAAAGGACCTGATAGGAGGATGTGTGAATAATAATCAGCTGCTACACAAATTATGTATTGTCAGTCATTTTAAATTTACATAAGTCACTTATATGCAAAGTGACTGAAAACAAAAACGATGGATGTGGAGGGCTACAGTACTGGATCTTAAGCTGAATGTGCACTGTAACATTTAATGTACTTTAATCTTGTTTTTGTGGCAGTATACTAATATGCATAACATTCTACTATTTGTCGGAATTTCACATAAAGCAAATTCTGTTTTTATTATAAGCACATGTTTAAGAAAGGGAACTGTTTATAAGAACCAAGGCATTGTGATGATCTGCTGTTCTGTAGAGTGAGAGAGGTGCATTCCATTGTACTTTTACCAGTCATTATTAAATATAAATGAATACATCAACAGGTGAAATGGTTTAGCATTGTGAATATCATGAGGTACTTAAATGCAAAGTAACTGAGAAAGGTAGCTATGGAATATCATAGTGTTGGCACTAATATTACAGCCACACTGCAACATTTATTTTGCTTTATTCTGGTTTCTTTGACAGTGAACTAGTCTATACTGCCTTGTTGTTCACTTCACGTGCACATTTAATAACTCGTTTAATTGTGTGAATGGCCAACAATTGTTTAAGGCTGAACTGTTCAGGTATTTTGTTCAGTGACTAACATTTTTTGCATTCTGTGGATATGGATTTTGTCCACACTAAAAGAAACTGTAATTAAAAAAAAAAAAGTTACAGCACAGAAAAACAAATATGTCAGAGCCATCCATAAACTATATTGTATTTTACTTTCACAATTTAAGTAGTGTTTTGGGTCAGAGAATATTTTTTTTAGCAGTAGTGTAGCATACAAGTGCTCTATATAGATACCAGCTTTACAGATTTATTTCATTGTACTGTTCAGTCACTGTTAAAGATAAGTAAATCAACTACGAATACAGTTTAATGCTGTGGAATATCATGAGGAACTTGGGTGTAAAGCGGCTAAAAGAAGTAGATGTAGGATTCCACAATGTTAAAGCTGATTTTGGTGGTACACCACAGCTGTCATTGCAGTACACTTTTCACTTTGAAAACTACTATGGTAAGAAAAATTAAACTAAACTAAATGTTGTTAAAAAAGCAATGTCAGCAACATTTTCAATGTCAAGCCGTACTCAAAGAACGCAAGTAAGCATTGCGGTCAGATTCTGTAATGCTTTTTCAGTTTTTACACATTTTTATTTCACTTGATACTTTAATGCAGCTAAATCAGACTTTGCACTTGTGAAACTTCATCAGTAAAGTGAAACTGAAAACTATAGCAGTACATTATCAGCACGACAGCTTTATTGCTGTGCATTAGCATACACAATGATGGCTTGCTTTGACTATGGTAATACAAAGTGTTAGACCTATCATTAATTACTGTACAACTATCTGCAAGTTGAACATTCACTGTTTTAGTACTGGTGGCTGAAACTTCTATTTATTGGTATTAGTATCTTAACAGAAAATGTGTTAAATTTGCACAAGTCTCACTCAGTCCATTCAACCAGTGTGTTATCCTTGTACTAATCTTCAAGGTCATGCCATACTTTGAGGAAAAAGGGTACCTAGAAGGAGAAGGTAAAACTGGAAGCACAGCCTCCCTCTATCATTTCACAGCTAACTTTCAGTACATTTCTGACGTTTACAGTACATATCCACAGCCTTCACCTACAAAGCACCAGGCTGTAATAGTTCATTCTGAGGTTGGTACTGCCCATCTCTTCTTAACATGGGTTGAGCGAATGTGAGTGACCATTTTTATATCTCATTATGTGTTTATATTGTATCAGTTGCTGACTAACACAAATGTGAGAAGAGGGCTTTTCCCACTTTTGATTCACTCTGAGTTCCCCACACCCACAAACATATATGGCTCATGTGTAGACTGACAGACAATAAATCATTTTGTTTGGTTTTGGCCAGGCAAGTATTGCTTTGTTTTATTTTGACTGAAAATAGTTTTCACTTAATCAGCATGCATTCTCTTTCTCTCTCTCTGTCTGTAGTAATTTTTCTGAAACTAGTTGTTTCATCTCGCTGTCACTATTTGTTGCCTTCTCCCACATTCCCTTTATGGTTGCATGTTGCACCTGCATTTTTCCAGGTATCACTTTACACTGTAAATGTGTTCCCAATTATGCAGTTCCTTAATATTTGTTGCTTATTTGTTGAAAATGTATTTGCAGCTTTGAGGGGGATAGTCTTTATAGTTTTGTATTGTTTGCTACCTACCTTTGAATCACTGTGGCAAACAAATATATTTTGTGGTCACGATTTATGATTGGAAAGCATGCTTTGTAGTTAGTATTCTGGACCAGATATTTTTACACACATATGGTGATGCTGTTATATTAGTATGTGATACATAACCAGGTAAGTGTATTTAGCACATAACATTTTTATTCTGAACACATTTGGTGAATCCATAGTACTAGTTAATGTATTTGTAGTACCCAGTTAAGAGTATTCAACTCAAGTGCTCTGTTTTAAGAGCATTGTGGGCTAAAAGGGACTATTGGTAATGATATATGGATGGTAATTTGTAAAAATCAGAAACATGTACTTGATTAGTGGCCAATATTCCTACGAGGCTGCAGCTTATAAGAAACAAATGTATCTAGCTGTCGTATGGAAATGACTTGAGTATGCCAGCTTGAAATGATAAAACATGAGCTTCTACTAGTATACTAAAAGTTTTCCCTTGCCTGTTTGTTTTTGCTGTATGTTTACACTGTCTGAACATGTTTTGTTTGTCTGCTTTGTATACCTGTAGAATGACATTTGAAGTGTCTCTCTCCATCACTGCTAACTTAAAGGTTTTGTTTGTAAATGCTGTCTTCCAAAAATAATCCGTTTCAACAGTTTTGTTGCTGTCTGTTATGTGTGCTTTCTAACTATTTTTACTCACATTGAAACTGCTACAAAATGTGTTTTTTCTGTATGTCCGAGAGCTGAATATGAAACCAGAAAAATATTCAGCCTCATGTTGCTTTTTTTCTAGTAACCATAACAATGCTATGTGCATATTTATTTTTGTTTATAGTAACCAACTAGCCAATTTTCTTCCCTCTTTCTAACCTTGTCACTTCCAGCAGGACTTTTGGCAGGTATGGGATGCGTGAGCATGCATAATATCCTGGTTTGTGCTTGAAGCTCGTGGCAGAAATTCTTTTATTAAAGGGACAGTGCATAATTACCAGTATACTTATGGCAGCATTAAATGCCCATTCGCTAGTTTTATTTTTCAGTACTGCCTTCATGAATGTGCAAGCATATTTTAATTAAATGACTTGCATTGTTGAACATCCTTTGCTGTCATTACTGGTCAACAGCTGAATAATTAACAAGCTGCTAGTAGGACTGCAAATTCTTTACTGATTCTGTATCAGTAAATGAATTAAAGCAGTAATAGTGCATGTACAGAAGAGGATTATATTTATTTCACTGAAAGTTACCTTGATGCAGCCATTTGTAGTAACAATCAAAATGCCCATACAGAGCATGAAGCATTGTTTAGTGTATTCTATAGTACCAGTGGCACTATGGAACAGAGTTGTACATCCCTGGAGTAGCTTGTTAATTATTCACACACTCATGAATAATGGATGAGCTGATTGCATGATTATTTGCATGAGCAGCAGCAGACTGGTTTTATCTTACTGTATGTTGGAGCATTCAGAGACCTCTGATTTTTGTTGAAATAATCCGAATGGATCCGCAACTTCAGTTCTGTTACAAAATGTTTTTGCAGAATAGAAAGACTGCACCTGCTCTAGAAAGACCAGCATTACCAACCTTTAGCTTATCCATTTGAATTTGAGCTATATCATGTGGTGGGATCTATTGTTAACTTGTAGTTCTGCTTAGTTGAAAACTTCTGCTTGGGTGGCTAGCTTTTGAAGGAAAGGCTTAAAACAACATATAACTTATGAAGTTTAAAATGATATTTGTTTCTCTTACTTTTACCTAGTCTTTATACTGCAAACTGAGTTATTGTTGTCTTAATCCTTTGCCCTCAAAAAGATAGAAAATGTGTGTCCTCTGATAAGCTTGAGACTTCTGCAGTCAGTGTGAGCTGAAAAGTGTTTTGCTTTTAGGAGGCTTAGCTGATGGTCTGTCACTAGCGTGCAAGACCAGGCCTCTTCATTTATTCGTTCTTAAAAAGTTAGTAGAAAATTGTAAGACTATGTACTTAATGTTTGCTTACGTCAAGTAGCTTATACAGAAACAAAATTCTCATGTTCTTCATTTTAAAAATGGAGTAATTTTGAAATGGTGTGTTACAGAAGTATGCTTTTAAGTCACTTTCAATGGAATTAATTTTTGTTTGGAAAATTTTACCTCAATTTTTTGGGTGTGTGTTGTGTGTGTTTCTTAAAAGAAGATGTTAATAAAAGTGAAGTCAAGTAAAATGCTGCATTGTTCACTAGTATTATTGCCGAAAAAACATTTATATGCTTTCCAAAATTTTTATTAATTTTTTTCCCCTAAGACTCATGAAGCTTGCATTTAAGGGCTCTTGATCTGACTTCCATCAGCCAATGTTTCCAGATGCTTTTATTATTAAATGCATTTTGTTACGGTTTACCATAGGAGGTAGTTGTTATCTGTAATATTTACCATTGTGGACTAAACTGAGGAGGTTGCCCACCAGACATTGAGTAATATATCAGCAAGCACCAAAATCATTCAAAAAATGCTAATATTAAAATATACAGATGTGAGTGATATAAAAAATGTGAAGAAGCTGTAAATGTTTGGGTTGATGTACTTGTAGTTCAGTCTGAATGACAAGTCAGTAGACACTAGTGCTCATGAACCTTCATAAGTGTCATCCATTGTAGCACATTGATAGATGTGATGATAGCTGACAATATAATATAGCACAGTATGGATTAACAACTGAATTTTACAGTGAATAGGTAGTGTTATATTTTGATGCAGTAGTTCATTACGTGGAAATTACCACCTAAAGGATATTGTTAAAACAATAAGTATTAAACATGATCTTTCCATTTGTTTCTCTATGCTGTTTGATCCCAAACCTGCCAAACATCGAGTCATTTTCCATGCCAATCTTCAGCCCATTAGTTCCCCTGTATTGAGTATCCCAACACAAGGATAGGAGACCTCCAGAGGGGTCATTTGCTAGGAACTTAAGGGGGAGGGTTGTACCTTTTTTGGCATCCTGACTGTGTGGGCATAAATGTATAAGCCCAAACATGTCCCCTGGTCAGAGATGTGCAACCTACCTCACTGTATTGGCTACAGTGCGAGTATATCTTCTTATGTATTTTAAGTGAAGGCTTCCAGCTTTGCTGCTTGGTGGCTGACTTCCTGCCCCAGGGCCATCTTTTATATCATCACCCCTCCTCTGAGGAAGTGTGGTATTGAATGTCCCCATTCTACTCCGGTATGAGTAAATGCATCTTTTCTAATCTAGCTCGGTAAGGCACCCATATCACCTGGGTGGTAATCAGGACTTTATTTGGTGCCATGCTGCTGGCTGAGCTTTTCAATTTTTATTATCATCTACTTATTCAAAACTCTGAGGCAGATAGTTAGCTCTCTGTTTGTTATGTATGTTTTCTTTGTGCTTGTCTTATAATTATGGGCATAGACACTCATCTGAGTTATGTGCATAGACACTCATCTGAGACAGCTGTCATGGAGAATCACCCGTAAAATGTTGCTTTGTTTTTGTTCTCATAATTGCTTCAGTTCATGTTGTTGGTTTAGTAGTTAAGGAGGGCAGTCCAAAGTGTTTTTAAAATTAACATAAAAGTGAAATGTGCAGTTGACATTTTTTTCCACACAACTAGAGGAAGTAAATGCATTTTTTTATAGTTTTGCTACTTACTACTGAAAAGAACCTGGATTTGTTGACTTAATTCCCATAATCTTTGGTTCTCCTGAAGCTCTCTGTGGTGGGAATTCCGGAACATTGCCTGTATTGTGTACCACATGTGTCTCTAAAGTATATTCCACTATCAGAAATAGGTGTGATTCAGTTACATAAGTAAACCTCCTGACCTAATGTTGTGAATAGGTTCATAGGTTTAGTGCACAAGCTCTAGGCCTACTTGCCAAGGTAATCATCAAGTTCCTTCTGAAGATGCACACTGATTGGTGACTTTAATTCAGGGAAAAAAAATAAGGGATTATTTCATAGACTTGTTTGATTTTGAGATATGGAATTGTCTCATTACATGGTATGGGTGACATTAATTTTTATTTATAGGGGCTGAGTAGCCTTTTTTCTTTAGGTCACCAGGAGGATATTTTAAGAAGGGTGTCCTATGTCAGTGTGGTATAGTATCTCCAGAACTAAAGATATGTATCTACAAAAGTGAAAGATTTTCTTTCAGGACTGTGTGTTTTGGAACTACAGAAGTATAATTCTCTTGAATGGTGGTGCAACTGCACAGCCACTAAGAATGCTTTCTTTAGAAGGAATCATGTTGAAAACTGGAAGCTTTGGAGAAGTTTGATTTATTTATCAGTGCTAGTGGATTACTTTAAAAGTTGAAGAGGTTCATTTTGCTACATTCTTACATTTTGCTGGGAACAGAGCCATAAAGTTGTTTGTTTCTCCTTTCCTAGAAACTAAAACTGACAAAATAGTATAATTTAAAGAAGAGATTAGTAATTATTTCCAGCTCAGAAGGAACCTACTTTTGTTAACAGTTTGTGATTTACAAGAGCACAAGGTGCTAAAGAGACTGTATATGCTTCTTACTGAGTTGAAGAAAAGAGCTAAGGACCATAACACGAGACTGATACAACTGCTAAACAGAATGAGATAATAAAATGTTCAGCTAAATAGAAGCAAATTTAAAATCTGTGATGAGATTAAAATTTATGGGTCATATTCTGATGTCAGAGTGACTGAGGTCTGAAAAAATCAGCAGTGTTATACCTACCAGGACTAGACAACATACAAGTATTACAGAGGTTTCAAGGAAATATGCAATCCCTTATAAAGTTGTTACCTAATATGCATGTGACAACTATATGTTTGAGAGTATGGCTAGAGCAAGATGTAACATGGAAATGGCACAGGGAACAGCAAGAGATTTTTGAAATGCTTAAGAAATTAGTTATAGATGTTCCAACATTAAATTACTGTGATGTGAATAAGCTAGCTATGTTGTAAATAGATGCCAGCCAGAATGATTTAGTAGCTGTTGTCTTTCAAAAGAACAGATTGGTTGTCTCTGCAAGTCAAGAACATTATATGTTCAGAAAAGGAATTGTTAGCAGTAATGTGAGGATGTGAGAAATTCTATGAAATGATGCAGAGTAGTTTAGGTTCAAACAAACCACAAACCCTTTCAAGGTGCACTTAAAAAGTCCTTGTATTCTGAGATTGCTGAGAATGTTTCTTAATTTACTGAAGTGTATTCTGAAAGTGAAATGCAGACCAAACAAGGAACTACATGTAGCAGATATGTTGAGTAAAGCTTATTCCCCAGAACTGCTTAAAGAGCTGAGAGAAGATGAACTAGATATTGTTTGAGTAATAACATAACTATAATGAGAGGAAAACAAGTACGAATTTCAGAAATACACCTGCAACCAACTTAGAAGTTCAACTTCTAAAAGATGATACAATGATAGGGATGGCCATAGTAAAATCAATTAATAAGGAAAAATGCAACCTTTTTAGAAAGAAATATGTCATTCCACTTTTTGATGTTGAAAATGGACTGAATAATACTCTCGGAAAGCCAAGTGGACAAGTGTGCAAGTCGCACTGAAATGGAAAGAATGTACAAGAGTTGTAATATTTTTACTAGGTATGTCTATGCAGACAGAACAAGCTATACAGAGCTTTGGGTCATCTGCAATGCATATCATAACAGCATCCCTAAAGAAATAATGGAAACATACCCAGTTCTAGGTCATCTGTGTTGAGATGTCTTTTCCCATGTGCCATAAACACAAAAGTAAATAGAATCTTCATATCAGCAAACTATACAACAAAATAAAAAAAAATGCTTCTAGCCATATACAAGTCTATGTCCATCCAGTACAAAAGGGATTTGTATCAGGTGAGTAAAACCCTTAAGAGCACCAGTAAGAGGTGTATGGTCTGTTAATAACTTAAGGATTTTCTTCGTGTTTCACTGTTGCAGTCATCACATTTGGGTTATCTGCCTGCAGGTAGCCCTCAGTTGGCCTGAATACCAGAGTCTTGGGATTTCTGTGTTGGATGCTGTTGCTTCTTGCATGACGTCAGATCTTCAGAGGTATAAAACATGCAGCCGACGCCATTACATCAGTCTTTCTTGCCGTGCAGTGCCCGAAGCAGAAGCAGTTTGCAAGTGCCGGTCGGCCGCCTCCTGAAATTTTCGTTTTTCAAGTTTCAGACCTGAAGTCTTCAAAAAGATAAGTATCCTGTTGGAGATCCTTTTTTCTTGCTCTAACCGATGTCATAAAAAAATAATAATTGTCTTGCCTGTGGAAAGCAAATACCTCACAGAGATTTTCATTCTTGCTGAGTCACCTGTTTAGACCCAGACCACGTCGTCCCTCGCTGTCGGTTTTGTGCCTTATTCAACACCCGAACTATTCATTGTCTGGCTATTTTTGTCACTAAATTCTATTGCTCTTGACCCCCGTATTCTGAAATGGCTTCTGTAAGCCATCTGACTGATCTTCTGAAAAGAATGTAAGGATAAAGACACGTGATACACCTCATAGGTCCGAAACTGCCAACGACACTAACATTAAGCTAGTCACCAGTCCGCCGGTACTCAGTGAGGTGCTTTCACAGCCTCTGATAGCCTTCTACAAATTTGCAGGCCTCCTCTACTAAGACCCATTCGGAGTCCAGTATGCCACGAGATGCTTCTTTGACTATGGAACCTGCGGATGTCTGTACCTTGGATGGGTCCAGAGCCGCTGTGCAGGCACCAGCTTCTGAGGGTGTATTCAGGCCTTTTGATTTTCTTATTAAACCAACGACTTAATTTCAAACCAAAAATACTGAATTTCTCAGGCCTAGAGTTCGCACTACACGTAGGAAACCGACCAAAGTGCATTCTCAGGCCCACATGCCACAAAACCAAATGCTTAGAATGGCTGAAGACCTTATTACTTTAATTAGTGGAAGTCAACCTTCCCCCTCAAAAAGACCAAGAACTGAATTTCCTTCTGATTCTTCAGATCAGGATTCTGATAACTTTGACCCTTCTGATTACCAGGACTTACCCTTATATACCTATGAAGATTCTGATGCAGAGGATTCCATTCCCTCTGCTTCCCCACCAAAAGATTTTTCTTTTGGTGAAACCTTGCATACCCTTAGAGAGCATTTCCTCTGGGAGAGCCGGGACTACTGTCAGTCCAAAAAGAGATTCAGGGAATTTTTAAACTTGCCTCAGCATAGGCCTCTAGCTATCCCTCCTGTTCTAGAAATTGTGGATGATGTCGTCTTGGAATCCAGCCTTACCCCTGATACTTTGCCACCAGCACCTAGAAAACCTGGCAGGTAGTACAGAGTACCTGACTCTCACAAATTTCTATATAAGAATCCTACTGCGGATCCAGAGACCATTTCCCAAAGACCTAAAGGCATTAAGGCTACTACAGCCAAGAACCCTACCCCTTCGGACAGGAATTCTAGGGCTTTAGACAGATGGGGAAAAAAGGTATACACTTCTGCTACTCTTGCCATCAGGGCTTTAAATTGCCAGTTTCATATGTTAAAGTATCAGCAACATATTATGGAATTAATTAAACAGAAAATGATGTTGATTCCTGATTGTGCTGAACATAAAGCTTTACAAGAGTTAATGCATTCTGCTAACCAAGATGGTAAACATACTTTGCAATGTGGTTTTGATGCATTAGAAGCATCTTGCAGGTCTGCTGTCACTGGGTCTGTCCTTAGAAGCCATGCTTGGCTTAAGGAACAAAGCTTTCCAGATCATGTCAAAGCAAAATTACTATATGCACCATTAAACCTAGAGCATCTTTTTGGCAATAAAGCAGAAGTCCTCAAAAGGATGGGGGAAAAAGCTAAATCTATGCAAACTGTTAAAGATTTCTTACGAGTACAGCCACCTAGATTCAGTAGGCATTGGTCTTCTAAAAACTGTTTTTTTTTCCAATCCCTCCCAGACCTTCTTAGTCCAAACCCAGGGGCAGCAGACCACTAAGACTACAGTCTCAGGGTGTGCACAGATCTAAGCAATGGGGTGCTCCCACCTCCAAAACAGGGAGTAGTAAGCCACCATCCTATGGAAAAATCTCACAATGACTTGTCTTTAACTCTTCCAAGCCTTGCCCAAGTACTTGCACCTTTAGGAGGAAAACTTGCCCTGCATGCCAAAAACTGGGAGTACATTACCCAGGACAGATCGGTCATAAACATCGTTTCCCAGGGATACAGAATCCATTTCCACTCACTCCCAACCCCAAGGGGATGGCCAGACCTCCCCCCAAACCAGTGGGCAGAGGCCCAAAAGTAAGTACTTTCTCTTCTCAGTATCAAGGCTATTCAACCTGTCCCAGCAGAACAAAGGGGACAAGGTTTTATTTTTCCAGACTGTTTCTGGTACTCAGAAAAGAAAACTCTTGGCGTCCTATCCTGGATCTGTCTATTCTCAGCACCTTTCTGGTGGTTCCAAAATTCACAGTGCTTACTCTCCAACAGCTGCTTCCTATGCCAGCCAAGGACTCTTGGCTAGCAACCCTAGACTTCAAAGAAGCTTATCTGCACATTCCCATAAGGGAATCTTGCTGGAAATGCCTACGTTTTGAGCAGGCTCTATGCACTTTCAGTTCTCTGCACTTCCCTTTGGCTTATCTACTGCTCCCAGGGTATTCACAAAATGCCTAGCTCCAGCCCTTGCATATTGCAGGCAGAGTAGGATTCAAATTTACCCATACTTGGACATTTGCCTGATTCAGGTGGACAGTCAGGAATTGCTACTACAGCACATGACATTTGTAAAGAGACTTCTAACTTCACTGGGGTACACCATCAACAAAAAGAAATCACACCTGGTACCCACCCAACAGATTGTATTCCTGGGAGCAAGTTTAAACACAACTTCCCAGATGGCATTCCTCACACCAGAAAAGCAAATCTATTTGACAAACTACTTCAATCTACTGGCCACCAAAACCCAGCTATCTGCAAGAAAAATACTGCAAGCCCTAGGGTTCATGGCCTCTTGCATTCTACTAATTCCATATGCAAGACTGCATATGAGGAAACATCAGTGGTACTTTAAAAGTCTCTGGTGTCAACATTCTCAGGACCTGGAAACAATGAATGTTCTTTGTGTTTCACTGTTGCAGTCATTACATTTGGGTAATCCTGCTGGCAGGTTGCCCTCAGCCGGCCTGAATTCCAAAGTCTTGGGTCCTGCATCGGCTGCTGTCGCCCCTTCCCTGACGTCAGGTCATCAGGGGTATAAAAGATGTGGCTGACGCCATTTTCTTTAGTCTTTCTTGCTGCGCGGTGCCCAAAGCAGAAGCAGTTCGCAAGTGCCGGTCGGCCGACTCCTGAGATTTTCGTGTTCGAGTTTCAGATCCGAAGTCTTCAGTAAAGCTAAGTAGCCCATTGGGGAAACTTTTTTCTTGCTCCAGACCGATGTCAGAAAAAGTTAATAATTGTATTTCTTGTGGGAAGCAAATACCTCATGAGGATTTTCATTCTTACTGTATTCCTTGCTTAGGCCCTGACCACAACGTTTCTGGTTGTCGGTTTTGTGCTAGATTTAACCAACGCACTATTAAGCGTCGGTATGATTTTGCTTTAAACTATTTTGGACGCCAGTTTAATTATCCAGAAATGTCGTCAGATAGCCGTCCGACTTCTGGATTTCACAAGAAATGCAAAGAAAAGGAAAAAGATAGACAACCGAGGCCTAAAACCGACGAAGCTTCTCCTAAGCCAGTCGCCGGTTCTCAGTGAGGCACTTTCACAACCCCTGACACCCGCTACTTTAGAGCCGCAGGCCGCTACTGACTCCCACGTGGAGTCGGCCATGCCACTGGAAACTCAAGGTATTGGAGCCTCGGATATTATCTCTTCAGATGGGTCCAGAGCCGCTGAGCAGGCACCGGCTTCTGAGAGTGTATTCCGACCTAAACATTTTTACATCAAACTGACTTCAGCTTCACAGGCAAAGACTAAAGCACCTTCCAAAGCAAAGAAAAAAACTCAAGAGCCACGTGGTCAGGCCTCTATGCCCAAAAAACAGATGCTCAAAATGGCCGAAGACTTGATTACCTAGATCAGGGGTTCCCATCCCCCTCCTGATAAGAGACCTAGGCAAGAGACTGACTATGAATCTTCAGATCAAGTTTCCATTTCTTCTGATTCCACTTCTAATCAGGAATATTCTCTTACCCCCATGAGGATTCTGATACGGAAGAATCTATACCTTCAGCTCCTCCTCCTGAGGACTATTAGTTTGGGGAAACCTTACATACCATGAGGGAGCATTTCCACTGGGAGAGCCACGATTTTTCAGAATCTAAAAAGAGGCTCAGGGATTTCCTTTTACTACCTCAACACAAGCCACTAGCCATCCCACCTGTGTTAGACATTGTAGATGATGTGTTTTCGGAGTCTAGTCTTACCCCTGACTCCTTACCTCCAGCTCCTGTTAAGCCTGACAGATATTACAGGGTTCCTGACTCTCATAAATTCCTTTTTAAAAAACCTGCTGCAGACCCAGAAACTATTTCTCAGGGTCCCAAAGGAGTTAAGGCTTCCACTGCAAAAAACACTACCCCCTCTGACAGAGATTCTAGGGCACTGGATAGATGGGGAAAAAAGGTTTGCACATCTGCTACCTTGGCTATAAGGGCCTTAAACTGTCATTTTCATATGCTCAAATATCAGCAACATGTCATGGCATTGCTTAAACAGAAAATGTTAAACTCTGAATGTGCAGAAAACAAGGAAATGCAGGATTTATTTTATGCAGCTGAACAAGTTGGAAAGCATACTTTGCAATGTGGATTTGATTCTTTAGAGGCCTCCTGCAGGGCCGCAGTTACAGGTTCTGTAATTAGGAGGCATGCTTTTTTAAAGGAACAAAATCTGCCGGATCATGTTAAAGTCTAATTGTTGGATGCACCTTTACAGCATGATACTTTGTTTGGTGTTAAGGCAGAAGAGGTGCTAAAGAAAATGGAGGACAAAGCTAAATCTATGCAAACGGTCAAATATTTTTTTACAAGTACAGCCACCTAGGTTTAGTAGACACTGGCCAACAAAGAATTGGTCCTTTCCTGTGTCAGACAGACCTCAAAGGGGCAGATCCAGACGCCCTAGAAGGCAGATCCCAGGCACAAGGTTCATACCGCTCAAAGCAATGGGGGGGCTTCTACCTCCAAAGTTGGAGAAGACAAATCTCAACCATACAGGAAACAGTCCCAATGACTTCCCCCTGCCTGCACCAAGCACTTATCTCCTGGCAGCACCCTTAGGGGAAAAATTAGCACTTTTTTCACAAAACTGGAACATTGTAACCCAGGACAAATGGGTCCTAAATATCGTGTCACAAGGCTACAAGTTCCATTTCCATACCCTGCCAAAGGCAAACGGCTGGCCAGATCTGCCAAAAAAATCAATGGGCAGAGGCACAAAAACAAGTTTCATCCCTCATTGACATGGGGGCCATTCAACAAGTACCAGAGCAGGAGCAGGGACAACAATTTTACTCAAGACTGTTCTTGGTACCCAGAAAGGACAAGGCCTGGAGGCCAATACTGGACCTGTCTATTTTAAACACATTCCTGGTTATACCAATATTCAAAATGTTTACTTTGCAGCAGCTCCTGCCCATGCTGGGCAACGACGCTTGGCTTGTGACTTTAGACCTAAAAGAGGCATACCTGCATGTCCCAATCAGATAAATATGCAGAAGATACCTCAGATTCAAGGCTGGCTCATTGCATTACCAATTCTCTGCACTGCCATCTGGCTTATCTACTGCGCCCAGGGTCTTTACAAAGTGCCTGGCACCAGTAGTAATTGCATTCTGCAGACAAAGAGGAATACAAGTATATCCTTACTTGGACGACTGTCTAATTCAAGCAGAGAACAAGGACATTCTTCTACAGCATCTGGCGTTTGTGAAAAGACTTCTAACATGCCTAGGGTACATAGTCAACGAAAAGAAATCAAAACTAGTACGCTCTCTAGAGATAATATTCCTGGGTGCAAGCTTAAATACAACTGCCCAGATGGCTTATGTCACGCCAGACAAACCAAGGCAACTGACTACCTATTTCAAAATGTTGGCAACAAAGGCCCAGTTATCTGCAAGAAAGATTCTGCAGGCTTTGTGCTTCATGGCATCCTGCATCCTACTAATTCCATATGCAAGACTGCATATGAGGAAACTTCAATGGTACCTAAAAAGTGTTTGGACTCAACATTGCCACAGCCTGGAAACTATGATTACTCTCATTCCCTGCCTGCAACATGAGTTTCGATGGTGGGCAAAGGCTTGTCACCAAAACAAGGGACAGCCATTCACATTACCCCCAGCCAGGCAGACACTAACAACGGATGCATCAGATTATGCCTGAGGGGCCCACATGGCAGGAAGATGCATTCAGGGCATATGGACCTCAAACCAAATGCATCTACATATCAATCCGAAAGAAATGCTAGCAGTTCAAAATGTCTTGACAGCCTTCAAGGACCTACTTCATCCAGGACAACTACTGATAAAGACAGACAACACCATGGTCATGTGGTATATAAACAAGCAAGGGGGCACACATTCATACCCCCTTTGCAGACTAGCCATGACTTTGTGGGACACAGCATTGACTTACCAAGTACATTTGCAAGCACAATTCCTGCCAGGAAGGAAAAATACTCTGGCAGACAAACTAAGCAGAAACCTCATGGGTCCTCATGAGTGGCACCTGAACCCATAAGTCTTCAGCATGATAACAAGAAAATGGGGATGCCCGGACATAGATCTATTTGCCTCCCCTCACAACTATCAACTAAAAAGATTCTGCACAAGGATTTATCGCAGACAAGCATGGAAAGTGGACACCCTATCTTTCAGCTGGAAAAACCTATCAGTATATGCATTTCCCCATCTGCCGCTCCTCCCCAAGGTACTCCTAAAGGTCAGACAGGAGAAGCCAAGAATGATACTGATTGCCCCAGACTGGCCCCGCCAGCACTGGTATCCAATACTAAGGAGCTTGTCTCAATGCCCAGCTTGGACCTTACCTTAGATACCTCAGCTACTGTCCCAGCAAAACAGTCAGATCCTACACAGCCAACTCAGAACTTTAAACCTGACAGCATGGCTAATAATGTAGTCATACAAAACACACCTCTCAGTAAAGCTGTGATGGATGTCATTTTGGAAGCCAGAAGGTCTAGTACTAAAAAAATCTTATGATGGAAAATGGAAGAGATTCTGTGCTTGGAACCAGGCACAAGGAACTGATACAGCTGTGCCAAATATTCCTCAGATTCTGCAATACTTAACTGAGATGCTGGACAAAGGCCTATCTTTTTCATCTATTAAAATTCATGCCTCTGCCATTTTGGCTCATTACAATGTAGAGCCACCAATCTTTTCTCATCCCTTATTAAAGCAGTACCTCAGAGGAGCAAAACATTTAAGACCTCCAAGGAGATCACCAATGCCTGCATGGGACCTCAACTATGTCTTGGAAAAACTCACCCTGCCTCCTTTTGAGCCAGCGGCTACTGCTAATATAAAGTTTTTATCTTGGAAAATAGCTCTGCTCCTAGCAGTAACTTTTGCAAGGCAAGTTTCAGAGCTACAGGCACTCATGGCTGTGGAACCTTTTATAATTTTTTATCCAGACAGGGTCTCTCTGAGGACAAACCCAACATTTATGCCTAAGGTGGTGTCCAGTGTGGCTCTCAGCCAAACTATTCACCTGCCAACCTTTTACCCAAATCCATAGAACAAGGGGGAGAGAATTCTGTAGTCTTTGGATGTACACAGACAGCTTAGATTCTACTTGGACAGAACCAAAGTTTTCAGAAAGACAGAGCAATTACTAGTGGCATATGCTGCAGCATCTCAAGGAAAGGCTATCTCAAAGCAGACTATTTCAAAGTGGATAGGCCACTGCATTTGTTTCTGCTATGTACACCATGGCAAGCCATTACCTAAGGGCATTAGGCCACACTCAACCAGAGCTGCAGCCACTTCAGCAGCCTTTCTCAGGGGAGTACCTACCAAGGACATTTTAGAGGCTGCTACTTGGAGTTCAGTGCACACCTTTACAAAGCACTATCATCTGCCAATCTACTCTAAATCCAGGACAGGCTTTACCACTGCAGTTCTGCAGGGCCTCATAGCCGCTCCTAATGCTGTTTAGCTCCAGCCTCCCATCCATAGCTTAGGGACTTTACCCAAATGTAATGACTGCGACAGTGAAACACGAAGAACGTAGTACAGTTATGTACACTTGAAACAATTGATGTAGTTGGCATTGGGCGTTCTTGCAGAGGTCTGTGACTTCGAGGTGCTTTCTGGTTCTTTGTGGACTTAAGCGGGCATGGAACCTGCCTTAACTCTGTGGACTTAGAGTTACTAGTGCAATGCTTCTTAGGAGCATGCGTGGAGTGGATGGCTTGTTCAGGAAAGATTGGTCCGTTTTGGATGCGGAGTCGTTGGCTGTGCTGACACAGATGATTTGACCTTACAGAGTAGGGTCTATACAAACAAGTAGTTTAACACACTTGCAACACTTGTAACTTGCCTAAATGCATACTTGTTTCAATATGAGATAATAACTTTTTGTTTACACTGAAGGCACTTCTTTACGGAATGTAACATGGGTCGATAGTAACGGAAGACTACACTGAAGTCTGAGACTTTGTATGTTTTAACAACTTCCCATGAGTTTAGGTAGGCATGACATTTTCCTCACTTTTCATAGGCTTAGAACTCTCAGAATACTATTTTTCAAGGTCTGTGTAAGGTTGGTTAACTAATAAACAATAGATTGAAAGGATAGATTACTTTTTGACATGGCACTGACAGCCTATTCCTTCGTAACCACCTAATACACATGATTTGATTTTTACAGAAGATTGCTTATTTTAACAAGCAGATTAACATACTTATAATACTTGTATTAGTGATTTAACCTGCATTTGTTTACATACAGGGTGTAGTGATTTGTTTTAAAATCCGTCAGTGATATTGATGTTATTTTTTAATGACATGTAATACGTCTTTTAATATATTATGCGCATCACTACTTGGCGCCTTTTTATGTTTAAAAAGAAACTGCTAATGGTTCTATTTTGTACTCTGAGGAAGCTACAACAGAGCTTGTAGCGAAAACGTTACTTGTTTTTATTAATAAAAGGTGCGTTAAGACTAGTCATCGTGAAGTGGATTTTGTGGCTTTCTGATTATCCTGACACAGTCTGTTTTTATTAGTTATGTACACTTACCATAAATGTAGATATTCGAGTGTATTCACTGTTGCAGTCCAGGTTACCCACCCGCCATCCCCCTTTCTTCTGATGGAACCTATCTTTCCTTCTCTAATTTATACAACCTATGTGGTGTATTTGCTGGTAGATGAGGGTAAAGTTTATATTGGTGTGTATATATATATATATATATATATATATATATATATATATATATATATATTTACACATATATATTGGCTACCCTTTTAGGGGGCACCTGACATCTGGAGCAAGAAAAACTAAAGAAAATGGCATCTGCCGCAACTTTTATACCCCTGACGACCTGCCGTCAAGGAAGGGGCAACAGCAGCCGACACAGGACCCAGGACTTTGGAATTCAGGCCGACTGAGGGCAACCTGCCAGCAGGATTACCCAAATGTAATGACTGCAACAGTGAATACACTCAAACATCTACATTTATGGTAAGTGTACACAACTGTACTTTTTGTAAAGGAAATATGTTGGCCCTTGAGTGCATGACACCATCCTGTAAGATAAACAAATGGGCTAAGCATGTTCATTCCTCTTGCTCCCTGGCTCCTCAAGTGCCTACACCGTTTGTCAAAAATTAGTCACTTAGGTCACTGTCAGGGCTCCCTTCCTGTACATCGTGGAGTCAGGCCAGATGAGTTATTTTGCTCTCCTAGTACCAAATACCTCCAAACCTGGAGCTGGTCTCCAGTCCTGAGAACTCTAGGAGATGGTTTCGTGGCTGCATCCAAGGAACCTGACACCCTGTCTGCCACTCGTAAAAGATTGCAAGGTTTTAACAGGTGCCAGAAATCCTATAAATTCCTATATAAGATCTCAGTGATTGGGTCAACAGTGGTGTATATAGATCCACAGTAGGGGTATAAATAGGTTTCTGCTGTCAGTACTGTTCCCAGCAACAGGAAAAGAAGAATGTTTGACCAGTTTGGGAAGAAAGTGTTCCCAGGTGCCAGCCTAGCCTTATTGTCAGATGCTTATAACCAAGTTTCAGCTTGCTCTCATTGATCAGATGAAAGAGAAAATTGGTGAAGTGTCTATGAATCTGAGGGTGAATTTATTTTTTACTTCACACAAGCTGTTATTGCAGTGGCTGAGCACTGTATCAAGTGCAGCTGGGATGCTTTGTATACAGGTATACAGCATCTAGGGCAGCAGCTACAATTGTATATGAACAGAGTACATGCCTGTCTGTGGCTTCTATCCTTCCTAGAGGATGTTGAATCTCATCTCCTTATTGCACCTCTGGATGAAGATCTGTTCTTTGGGACCCTTCCGTTGAAATATTCAAATGGATGTATGAAAGGGAGTAGATTAAGCAGTCAGTGAAATGGTGCTTTCATGCTCCCTTGCTGAGGTATAAGATAAAACCACCTGTATAAGTTTGGCTCCACCACTGCAGACATTGAAAAGCATAGGAAGCCCCAGTACAAAAACAAATGGCAGGAAAATCAGAAGTTGAAGCTTGGCATTCCTCTAGTGTCTTGTTACATAAAGGGAGCAAGTGTGCCTACAAGTGGTGCTCCTCCCTCTCCTACTTGTCTCCCCAAACCCTACTCCAGTCCTCTCTCACCCTCTCCATCCACAGTATACCTGGAAGGGTAACACAATTTAAAAGAAATTGTGAATGCGTCACAGAAACAAATGGGTGCCCTATGTAATTTCTCATTATTAACAAATTTCAGTATTTAAGAAAAACATATATGAATGGTATTTCCTCCATATCAGGAGACCCAAGTTTTATAAGAACTTTTCCTGCCAGGAGTAATGGCACCAGTTCCAGAGCAGGGCCAAATAGGAGGCTCTATTAAAGGCTGTTACCATTGTCTAGAAAAGACGGTCCCTGGATACTCAACATGATTGAGCCAAGAGAGAACACCTCCCTCAAGAACCCAAAATTCAAGATTTTGACTTTCCATAACTGTTGGTTAGCCTGTACCTCAAGGATGTCTACTTGCGTATACCAGTTTACAGTCTTTCTTATATTCAGATTGGGGAGCTACCAACATCAGTTTACCTCCTTGTCCTTTGGATTAGTTGCTTCACCCCAGGGTGTTTTCACATGTGCTTGGCTGTATTGATTTATTGTAGATCATATTTACACTTCCCTGATGACTGCCTTATCCAGCCGCTATCACAGGAAAAGTGGAGAGGACTCTGTAGTTTGCTATGAATTATTTTTAAAACCTAGAATTTTCATTCAGCATCCACAAATCAGCTCTCATCCCTTGCAAAACAATGGCACTCCGTGATTGCGCATTTGAATCCACCAGTCAGAGAAACTGCATCCATCAAAACAAAGTCAATCCTTTGTACATTATTTACACATTGTAAGACAGAAGACTGTAGTCATGGCCGTGGAAACATTAATGGCTCTAGAGTTCATGTCCTCCACAATTCTTAAGATCCCACTGCAAAGGATTCAAGTGTGGAAGCCTGTGTGGTATGTAGGAAATACCTGGAGCGGATGCTGTCAGTCCCAGGGGAAAATACGTCCTATGCCATACTGCATCATGCAGGAGTTAAAGTGGCAGTCCAGTCAGAATGGGCAGACCCCTTGGGGTCCACTTGAGACAGAAATGGCACAGTCAGGGCCTAATAACACATGCTTCAAACCTAGCATTGGGAACCCACACAAGAAACCTCATGGTAGATGACATTTGCAGTCCAACTTAAAAGCGGAAGCATATAAATGTAAAGGAAATGATGGTCTTAATCTAGGTATTCAAAGATTTCAAACCCGTCTGGGAAGAAGGAGTCTTTTAAGTGACAACAGATAACACTACTGTAATGTAGTACATACAGTACAAAGGGAGTTTCAGTCTTAACCCTTGTGCAGGCTGTTCAACCACTCTTCAGCCACAGTTGACCATTGAATTATTTTGTATCCCATCACAATGACATTTGGTGATGGACCAGCGAAGTAGATAGCAGCATATTCACATGAATGGAAGTAACATAGGGATGCTTACAGTGTGGGGACTGACAATGCCCTGTATGCCAGGCATAGATCTTCCCTCAAAAGCTGGTAGGAGACAGAATACTGGGATAGGGCCTTCAGGTGGTCTGCATAGGACATTACTTATCCCCTGTATTCTTTTAGTGAAGAACCTCTGTCGATGTTCCAGTTGTTGGATATGCCTGGTTAGATGCATGTTAAAGGGTGAATTGTACTCAATGATAGGTCTGATGAATGCCAAATACAGTGGAGCAATGACTTCCTTGGACTTAGATGCCATACCTTTGTTTATAAGTTGCACAGCATAGAATGATTTCCTCACCACTGTAGACACGTGATGATCAAAGGCTAGATTGCTATCTGTGTGTGTCCCTAAGTCCCTGACTACTGGGTCAACTCTAAGTGGTGTGTTGTCAATATGATAGTTACCAGGGATGGATGACTTCCCAAAGGATATTATTATGCATTTCTTGGCATTTAGTTTTAGTTCTTGGCTCTGACACTAGTTATTTGTCTGTGTCAGTGTGAGATTCAATGACAGCTCCTAATTTGCAGTCATCTGCAAATTTAGTCAGCCAGAGACCACTGACATTGTCCTTGACTTCAGAGAAGTAAATGCCAAAAAGGAGTCATTCAGCGACTGATCCTGAGGGACTTCACTTGTGACTAGCCTCTTTGTAGAGGTGGACTCCCCAGTTCTAACTTCCTGGGTCCTGTGAGCCAGTTGGCTATCTACCGGGTGACATACAGGTTTGTTCTTAACCTCTTGAGTTTGTCAACAATACCCAAGTGGGGTATTGTGTTAATTGCCCTGGCCAGGTCAAGGTAGCCAGTGTGAATTTTCTTGCCCCCATCCATTGCTTTGGTGACCTTCTCAAAGAAGTCCACCAGGTTGAGTAGGCATGATCTGGGTTGGTCCAGTGTTTGGAGGTTTACTTTATCTCTATTGATCATTCTTTCCATGGCTTTACATATAAGACTAGTGAGACTTGTGGGTCTTTAGTTTCCAAGGTCTGTAGATGGCCCACCTTTGTCCAGAGGGATGACTTTTGCCTTTCTCCACTCATGATGCACGAAGCCTGTTTGGAGATTACAGTTAAATAGTAATTACAGAGGCCCTGCAGCTTGCATGCTGTTTTACCCCTCCAGCACCTCTTCACCTAGGATGCACTGACTGTCATAAATGAGGCCAGGAAGTCTGCCACATGTAAACCTTATTTAGCCAAATGGAGCAGGTTTTCTTCCTCTTGCCACAGGAAGAATTGGAAGCCTTTCAACACTGGTATTGTTGATTTTGCAATTCTTGAGAACTACTCAAATCAGGCCTAGCATATGTTTCATTGAAAGGCACATCTCTTAAGATGTTTCAGCCTAAGTACATATGGATCTCCCTCTTGCATCTTTGCAGCCTTAAGGGATCTCTAAATCTGTGACAGACTGGAAAACTTGGTGCTTCTCCATTTTAATTTCTTCAAGTCTTTTGGATTTCTAATACCATGACAGGAATGGACCCCATTCCTAAGTCAAAGTATGATTAATGTTCATGAAATTAGGATTGTTTCAATCTTTGATGTTAGCAAAAAGTGCCCTTTTCAGCACCAGCAGTATGCTCAGTATTGACTCATTCATTTGGAGTTACATGTATTGGTAACATATCTAAGTGCAATTGCTCCTGCTACTATTGGAACTGTGTTTTTATCTGTCTTCCATATTGCCCTCATTTCTACCTGAAAATCCTGGTATTTTATGACCTTGTGTCTCTCTGTACATAAGACACTCGAGTCACTGAGTGTAGCAGTTTCAATAATCAATGCTACTTTTGTCTTCTTTTCATGGACTACTATATCTGGTTTTCTCGCATCTATTTTTTGAACTGTTGGTAATGGGTGATCCCATGTGATATAAACTTCATCATTTTCTATAATGCTTTGTGGCTCATATTTCTAATGTTTTTCAGCTACTTCTGTATTATAATGTTTACACAATCCCCAATGAAACAGCCTTGCCACATTATTATGCCTTTCAGTATACAGTTCTTCTGCCATTAGTTTATCACAACGAACAAGATGTGCGACTGTTTCAAATACTGTGTTACAAAACATACATTTGTCTGTTTCTCCAACTTGTTCAATGGACTTTGTAAACCAGTGTGTATGTAGTTCACTGTCTTGGAATGGCAAGATAAACCTTTAGTATTTTGGTTTAAATTCACCTCTCCTTAACCATTACTGCATTAGATCCTGATCAACATGAGGTTGTTCCAAGAGTTTTCCATCTTGCAACTATATTTATGCATTTTCCACATTTCTTGTCTTCTCATCTGATCCTTCATCTTATATTCTTTCTTTTGTTTTTTGGCACATGCAGTTCCTGCCTGATTTTTATCTACTTCTGGTTTGATTTCCTTTCCTGCTTGACACTGATATGCTTCTGCTAAACTAAGCATGGAAGTCATCTTAGACTTATTCCCCTCATGGTTTAAAATTTTCTCTATGTTTGAGTCTTGAGGTCAGTAGGTACGTATGCAAGCCTACATTTGCAGATCTATACATGTAGTCAGTTTCGAGGAGGCCCATATCTCCTTCAGAACGGGGAATATGTAGTCTTGGTATACACTGATTTTTATATGTATTTCGTGGGCATGAAGCATCCTCCTTATTTTTCTGTCCAACCAATCCAGCACCTTTTGTTGCCAGTCAGTCACTCCGAAGCTGTATGTTAGGACAGTAAAAGTAAATTGGTTTATAGCTTGAACTGCTGGTCCTTCTTCATGAGAGTTGCTTACATCCTTAAAGCTTATTTTTGAACCTGCTGCTTCATCACCCCCCCCCCCCCCCCACACACACACACACACACACACACATACACCAATAATTAAGTTGGAAACTGCTTTATTACTTGCTATCATCTCAGCTAGTAGGATTTCAGAACTACAGGCCTTTTTGTGCATAGAACCCTTTCTATTGTTCCACAGAGACATGGTCAGCCTCAACACTAATCCTTCCTTTGTACCAAAACAAGTGACTGAGCTGTGCTTCAGTCAAGTTATTCAACTGCCTGTTTTCTTTCCAGCCCTAAGAACAAGGGAAAAATAATACTGCAGTCTTTCCATATACATGGATAAAATTAAGTATTATTTAGATATGTCCAAACACATCAGAACCTTAGATCAGCTGTTTGTGTCGTATGCATCCATGAAGGAAGGGGAAATGGTCTCTAAGCAAACAGTGTCAAAATGACTGACCCATTGTGTTACCTTCTGTTGTTCTTACTATGAGAAAATGTTGAAAGGGTCTATGAGTGCACACAACGGTCATGGTACTGCAGTGTGGCATTTCTTGGTGGGGGGGGTCTTACTTTTCTCTGTAGGTAGCTAGCCGTACATACTGTCTCTAAACACCTCATACTTGATATTGCTAAGAGGGCAAGAACTAGGTCTGCAGGGGGTGTTACAGCTCAGCCCAATTAGTTAATCTATCTTGCACTCTTTGTGAGCTCTGAGAATCATTCCAGTAATATTTACTACAATAGTGATCCATATGAAGAACATTCCCTCTCTGCATCCCCATTTTGTCATCTTTGAGCATCTTGGGGCTGGGAATTAGGTATGCCATTCCCATGTAGTTACCTCTTCATCCTCTTGCGCATATTAAAGCCAAAGGCCTGCTCAAGTCTGAATAGACTTGGGAAACATAGTTTTTTTAAGATCTGTCTCTCACAGTGTCCATGTGTATGTTTTCCTTGTTAGTCTCCTTAGGGTCATGGCCAGACATAGGTAGGCTGGGTAGGTTGCTGGTACGCTGAGCAAGAATGCATTAAAATGACATTGGTAGATACTGGCTTTATACAGGAGCATATTGACATCCTTGAGATACAGGTATCCACTCACCTTAGAGAGAGAGATGTGCGAGAAGCTCTGGAAGTTGGGCCTTTTGTTGTAGCAGTCTCAGTAGTAATTACTACTGCAACAGTGATGTACTTGAATGTATATCATTATTCTAAGTTTCTAAGCAATTGCACCCTCTAATTTCAATTTGGCTACTCTTCCCACTGTTCTCCCAATCCCCTTTCCCAGAAATAATTCTGGTTCAAGTCCTTTCTGCACTTTCCAAAACTAAGAACACTAGCTGTGTGGGCGAGCCCTGATAATAGCCCCATCTCTCGGTTGGTAAGTGACAAGGCACCACTTAGTTAGTCCCCTCCTTAACTGTAGAGAGACCTACATTAAAGAGATTTATGTCCCAGGTGTGTGGAGAATACCTGTTGTGGTGCCATTGTACAAGGGTAGCCCCACAGCTGCCCCCAATAGTTTTAGCTCTCTTAGCCTGGCAGATACCATCTGTATGGTTGTAGAAAATGTAGCTGTAGCACTATTGAACAATGACACAGGAGACCTTCAGCCCATTGATTCCAACCAGTTTGTATTTGTAAATGCCTGGTCATCTCTGCTCAGCCAAATCAGTTTATTGGGAAAGGGTTACAGATAGTGTGGATGAAGGTCAGACTTTTCAAACTGCTTACCTAGACCCTGGTTAAGGCCTTCTATGCTACCCTTTAGGCAGATAATATTGATGAACTCACCCAACTCCGTATAAACCTATATATATATATATATATATATATATATATATATATATATATATATATATATATATATATACTGTGTTGGATTGCAAATAAATTGGCTGACTGAACTGATACCAAGGTTGGAGTATTTCTAGTTAGAAAAAAGTCACAAGCAGTCCTTCTTGGGCCCCTTCCTTTTGGCCTTCTACATCTCTGATGTGAATGTAGATGCCAAACTTCTATGACTAACTAAATTTGCCAGTGCCTACAAAGTGGGTGCTATTGTCATATCCTCTTCTGATGCACATATTATCCATATAATATGGTTATGTTTGTAAAATCCAGCACGCTCGCCTCATAAAAGTTATAGTTTTCTCAAAACATACACATTTCATCAGAGATCTGAATACTTATATTGGTAATGAACTTTCCTTTGACAAAAATCTCCTTGTGGTTAAGAAATTATACCATCTTGCTGACCTAACACTGAATATAATGCTCCATTTAACATGCACCTCTGCAACCAATCAGGCCAATTTAAAAAAACACAGAGAGGATTCCTTAATAAGAAAATCATAGGACTAGGTAACGTATGCTGTTCTAAAGAGTAAAACCCCAAATCATCTTCATATACCATGTTTCACATGGGCTCCTTCAGGAAAACTTCTGATTAGTTTTCTGTGCCATTGAAGACCACACACTTTTTTTTGTTCTTCACAGAACCCTGACAGATGGTCTCCTAATTGCAGCAAATCAATTATTTAATCTTGGGGAGGGTGATGGGCATCCTAAGGCTAGGGCAACAGCTGTAAAGCTGCTTATTTCTGGCCAGATAACATAATTAGCACTTCATTCCCTTGTGGCTGGAATTAGGAGCAATCCAACTTGTAGATCCTTTGGCGCAGCATATCTATTTCACTGTGGAGGGCCCCTTCTTCACAGCAACTCTGTGAGGTCTGCTGCATGAAGAGTGCCTCTGCAGTCTGACTTTTGCAGCTCATTAAGTTGTACAGGGGTTGTTCTTCCTCAACACTGACTGATCCCTGTAGGTGTCACCCAAATGGTAGGTCCAAGCCACACTCATGATGGGCACGTCAATAGTGGCTACTTATTCCCATTCTCCTCTGCCCAGGTCTTGTACTGCAAATCAGGTTGAACTCTGTTGTATGGGTCATACTGATGGTTTCATCCCATTATGTCACAGACGCAGGGTAAAAACCACACATATGTTGATGATCTTTGGCTCCATAGACTTAGTGGTTCAACATACACTTTCATCAAAGAACTAAACCTTCACTACCATTTTAACCCCTCCTGTTGCATGGTAGATACTTAATCAAATATCAACAAGTTTTGATGATATTCTCCACAATCTGTGAAAAGGGGGAAATTCTGTAACGCAGAACAGTTTCTCATTTACATCAAACTTCTCATTCCACTTCTTTCTTTCTTTGTACATATTGTTACCCTGGAAGGATGGAAGTTTTGAAATGGGTTTATAGCTTCCAGATGCTATAACACATCTCATCAAAGCTCTGTGTGTGTGTATTATTGACACGTGCTAGATTCTGGTTCAGTTGCTAGTAAAGGGGGTAGTGTGGGAACCAGAAGTCAGGTGACCAGATCTGTGTGGTGTCATTCTGTAATCCATCACTGAAATGATGTTTTAATACTAGATGAGACAGTAGTCTCAGTGCAGTCTGTATTTGAAACATGGCAAAGAAGGAAGACCACTCACCCACATCATCTTGCCTTGCTTTAGTAAGTAACCAGGGAATAGTACTTATTTAGTCAGGAAAATATGGTGAGATTAGTTAAGCACTGTTTTTCTATATCTGTGTTAGTTTTAATATCTCTTGTGACTTGAAACTCTGGTGTTTATTGTAAATAGATATTTAGTATTTTCATGTTCTTTTTATTATTTATTATTAAATATATTTAAACTTTTCATTGCGGCTGGTCTTTTAGAGAATATTTAACCTTTCAGAGTACTTATATTTATTTGGTGACACTGTGGCCACTCCTGAATCTCTTGCTGTTTGGTCCACATTACCATTGATACTGGTATTACTTTCACTCAGTATAATTGGGTACCATTGTAAGAGCCTTAAAGTAGCTGGCTGGTGGCAGTGAGTATGCCTTATAGTCTGGTGCAGGGGGGGGGGAGCTGGTGGATCTGTGCCAGCCTTTTCCATATGCATGTGTCAGCTACTTGGAGCAGGGACACACGGCACTAGTTTCACAGAGAGGGTAGTGGAGGAGTTGGCTTGGAATACTCTACTGAGGGCTCCAACCCTACAGCTGTGTCAGTGGGGATTCTTATTTGGGGGCCTGGATAGAGAGAGGGAAGCCCAGCCCCAGGAATGTGTGTGTTCTTAAGGGAAAATGTACTTGGTGCAGAGAGCTGCATCTGGAAATACTGTATCTATCTTTATTCCAAGTGAACGTCCTTCATCAGTGTCCATGGGGGAGGATTGAGACTCCTTGATTGCTGGCCCAGAGGAGGGACATTACGCATTGGTGCCAGTGGTGGAATATTGATTGAACTTCTGTAGCCTGTAGGCAGTTGCCACTGAAGGTGTGTGTACTCTCAGCAGCCACAAGGTAAACATGCAGAGTTTCATTTTCACAACAGTTTTATTTTCTGTTAGTGTAGTTTAGTTTAGTCAGGGAAAGCAGGCAATGATGTCAGCAGAGGATTATGGCAAGCTGACAGAGAACCAGTTGGCCAAGGTGTGTGAAGCCAAAGGATGGGTGCATGTCAGCCTGACTAAAGAGGAAATTATTTCAGCCTTAGTCACAGCTGTAGCCTGGACCAGCAACCAGAAGGATAACCAGTCTGGTGATGGGGATTTGCAGCCCTCAGAAGCAAGACAGTTCACGTTTTCCTTGGAGGACTTAAAAATCTGTCTGGACTTAGAGAATTGAACTGGAGGCCAAACATTTGAAATTAGAATCAACAAAGAGATTGCAGCATTTGGAGCTGAAGAAAATGAGAAACCGCTCCAACACTAGAGGGAAATGCTAACTCTTCATCAGGGTCATGGAGGTTAATGGGGAAGGGAATAACCCGAACTCCAGAAGCAATAAAGGTCACTAAATTTCTTCCACAGTTTACAGAGGATGGTAATTTTATTCATATATTTGAAAGAGTATGTAAACAGTATAATATTGATCAATGGCTCTGGATGCGGATCCTGACCCCCTTATTCCATGGTAAAACTGTAACTTTTGTTTATAAATTGTCTGGTGCTGATTGTTTGAACTATGATAAAGTAAAACAGTGATTGCTGGAATATTTTAGGTTAACACCTGAAGCTTATTATTTTCATAGGTGGGTGAGTGGGTGTCAAGTCACCATTTTTAAAAGGCTTGCAGACCTTTTGCTGAAGAAGCAAACCCTTAGCACTTTGCCTGAGGACATGAGAATCTGGTTGGAAGACCAGGAGAGTAACTCTACAGATGAGCTGGGGAAAAGGGGGATCTCTACTTAGCGAGCAGGGTAAACTGCACAAGAAGGTGATACCCAGTGCTGCACATGGATATAAGGTGACCCGTGGTGGGCAGCCTAAACCACCCCTACAGAGTCCACCAATAGCAGTGAAAGACACTAGTTTAGGTACACAGCCAGGAATCAAGGTTTAGATGTTTTAAATGTAACCAGTGGGGCCATGTAGCATACAGATGTCCATGGAAGTATGATGGGGAACAAAACGTGTAGGAAGCCAGCAAGTGGGAATAACAGAATGACACTGGTAAGTTATCTGAAAACAACAGGGGGGTACCAAGCTATCACCAGAGTTTATATCCTATCTTGGTGTCTGGAAAACAAGCCACTGCTAAGAGAGAGATACAGCTTCTGATATAACCACTGTGAAGTCTGCAGTGGTTAAAGAGGAGTAGTACTTGCTTGCGCAGTCCACTCCAGTTAGAACATTAGGAGGGACCCCATTCCAAGTTCCTTTGGCCAGGGTTCACCTTGACTGGGGAGGGTGGAAAAAGAAGCAAGCAAGTAGGTGAGTTTGAGGATCTCCTTGCAGATGTCCTGATAGGGAATGATTTTGATAATGCAGTACCTTGTGTGTATGCAGTTAAAAGCAGTCAGGCTTGGAGACAAGGCAGATGGATCTGATAGCCAGGGGGAGACCCAGACAGACTCCACTCCTGAAGCCAGGGCTGGTGAGGTGGCTGTTTCAGGGAGGGGGGCTACCCTGTGGCAGTGAGCCTGAAGGTGAGCCACAGCTGCTGGTAAATACTGATGTTCCCTGGGACAGTGTGACTCCAAGGGCAGATGTGAGTGGTACTACCCAGGCTGACAGTGAGGCACTGCTGTAAGAGGATACCAGACTTCCTGTGAACATGGAGTTGGGAAGGGGGGGGGGTCACAAAGGTACAGTTGAGACAGGCTCATTTCAAAGACCCTACACTAAGGGGCTTGAAGGGAGGTAGCTAGGGAGGCACCTGATTCTCAAAGAAAAGGGGAGTCTGTATACTGGAATAAAGGGTTACTGTATAAAGAGTTGGACCCCTGAGGGATGGCTAGAGGGTGAGGTAATACAGCACTTGGTAATGCCTAGAGCCTGCCATCTGGCACTTCTTGCCATAAACCATGAAATTCCTTTGCAGTTCATATGGGCATAAAGCATACTAAGAGACATATTATGCAGAACTTTTATTGGCCTCGGATTGCAAGGGATGTAGTGGAGTACTGCAGGACCTATGAGCAGTGCCAAAAGGTAGGCAAGGCAGGAGACAAGGTCAAAGTTAATTTGATGCCTTTGCCTGTGATTGAGTAGCCATTTCAGATGGTAGCTATGGATATTGTAGGGGCTCTGAGTATCCCAAGGTCCACAGGGATGAAGTATATCCTGGTGGTAGTAGATTATGCTACTAGATACCCTGAGGTGGTGGCACTGTCCTCCTTCGAGTCAGAGAAGGTGGGACATGCTTTCTTAGAGATTTTCAGCAGAATAGGTTTCCCGAGGGAAATACTGACTGACAAAGGTGCCAATTTCACATCAGACCTGCTGGCTTGTCTGTGGGACTGCTGTCAGGTAAAGCACCTAAAGACACCCCTACCCCCCAACTAATGGTCTTATGCAGTGGTTAAACTGTACACTAAAGACCATGCTATTGGCATTTGCAGACCAGTTTGAGAGTGGGACAAATATTTGCCCCATATGCTGTTTGCATATAGAGAGGAACCCCAGCAACCCACAGATTTTTCTCCCGTTGAGTTGCTGTATGGGCAATAGGGTGAGGGGGCCTTTAGATTTGATTTGTGATGAGTGTGAAGGTGTGTGTGAATCCCATAAGGAGTCTGTTGTGACATGTGTCCTAAACCTCAGGACAAGGCTTATGGTGTTCATGGGCTTGGCCCAGGAGAACTTGGCAGGAGCCCAACAGCAGAAAAAGGTCTGGTATAACAGGAATGCTCAAGAGTATTCTGTGGGACAGCAGGTTATGGTGCTCTTTCCAGTCAGATACAATAAGCTGCAGGCAGCTTGGGAAGGACTCTTTAAAGTGGTAAGGAAGATCAGTGATGTTAACTGCATGGTAGAGCTGCTAGGCAGGAGGCAGGAGCACAGACTGTACCATGTTAACATGATGAAGCCTTACCATGATAAGGAGGCCCTTGTGCTAAGTATTTGCAGTGGATGACTGGAGAAGTCTGAGGAGGATCTATGGCTATATTGAGTCAGCCAACAAAATGCCAAGTTATTAAGGTGGAGCCTAGGATTGCAGGCATATGACATGATAGTGCAGCACCATAGTGGGGACAGCAGTGCCAATGCAGATGGGCTGACAAGACAGGGTATATGTGCTCCCACACAGGCTGCTGTTCCTCAAGCCACCTTTCTGAATGGTCACTTGAAAAACTGGCCTGAGCCCTCAAAGGGGGAGAGATGTGATGATGTGAGGTACTGCCAGATGTGCCAGGAGAAGTAGGGCAGAGGATGTGTAACATATGCCAGCATAGCTGGCTGGAGGCTTTTAAAGAATTATGTCATTTTATATCAAGCTGTTTTGTACAGATGCTTGTGTTTAACAATGTATTTGTAAAGCTGCTTGTGTTAAAAATGTACCAACATTGGGTCCTGCTGAACAGAAATGAAAAATACACCTGTATGTCGGACTGTATTGTAACTATTGAATATATTGTAACAGTGGATACTGAAAGAGAAGAGGGTAATCTCAGTTTAGCTAACTTTGAAAAATAGTCTGAAATTAAATTACCTAGGCCATGAAGATTGTATCTTATAATTATAATTCCAGCCATAGATGAAATGTCTATGAAAACCAGGACTAGGAATCCCATTGTGTTGTCTTTAGGCATGAACTAATTGCTACCCTGGAAGGGTGGAAGTTTTTAAATGGTTTTATAGCTTCCAGATGCTAATAACACATCTCAGCAAAGCTGTGTGTGTGTGTATTATTGACACATATGTGCTAGATTGTGGTTCAGTTGCTAGTAAAGGGGTAGTGTGGGAACCAGAAGTCAGATGACCAGATATGTGTGATGTCATTCTGTAATCCAGCACTGAAATGATGTTTTAATACTAGATGAGGCAGAAGTCTCAGTGCAGTCTGTTTTTGAAACCTAACAAAGAAGGAAGACCACTCACCCACATCATCTTGCCTTGCTTTAGTAAGTAACCAGGGAATAGTAATTATTTAGATCAGTCAAGAAAATATAGTGAGGTATGTTAAGTACTGTTTTGTTTAATATCTGTGTGAGTCTAACCATCTGTGTTATTTTTAATATCTCCTGTGATTGAAACTCTGGTGTCTATTGTAAATAGATACTTAGAATGTTCATGTTCTTTTATTTATTATTATTATTATTATTATTATTATTATAAAATATATTTAAACTTTTCATTGTGGTTGCTCTTTTAGAGAATATTTTAACCTTTGAGAGTACTTATATTTATTTGGTGACACTGTGGCCGCTCCTGAAGGCCTTGCTGTTTGGTCAACAGTACCATTGGTATTAGTATTAATTTCACTCAGTATAATCGAGTACCCTTGTAACAGTCTTAAAGTAGCTGGCTTTGCAGTCTCTGGTGGCAGTAACTACCTTATAGTCTAGGAAAAGGGTGGGAGAGCAAGTACATTTGTGCCAGCTTTTGTCATATGTGTGTGCGTTGTACGCAAATCAAATCTCAGTTTGTGTGTGTCAGCTGCTGGGGGCGTAGACACAGAGCACTGGTTTCACAGAGAGTGGTGGAGGACTTGGCTTGGACACTCAGCTGAGGACTCAACTGTACAGCTATGCCAGTGGGGCGTCTTATTGGGAACCTGGAAAAACCCAGACCCTGAATTGAGTGTGTTCACTGTGTGCTCTTAAGGGAAATTGTGCGTGATGCATAGAGCTGCATGTGGAAATAGTGTATGTACCTATTTTTGCTCCAAGCGAATGCCCCTCTTGAGTATCACTGGTGAGGATTTAGGTTCCTTGATTAGTGTCTCAGATAAGGGGACATCACAGAGTGTATAATAAGAAAGGTCCCCAGTCTGATTCACATTACCTGCTGGTATATCACCTCTAGAAAGAGAGAGAGAGACTGGCTTCCCTCATTCTCTTTGCTTAGATAGGTATTAAAGTATTTTACTGATTATAAATATGTAATCCCATGTAACATGAATTGGTCAAAAACACTTTATGCTATGGTTATAAAATACATTATTTGAGTTGAAGCTCAGAGAACTGGGTTTGTACTTCATTCACAGAACTTTTATTATTGGATGTCTGTGCTCAGTATTCAGTGCTGTTAATAAGCTGGCAAAAATCATTATTTTCCAAATGAAAAAAATATCCCTGTCCCAAAGTCCGCTATTTGTTCCTATTAAGGGCTTCTTCAGCACAAGAAGACGGTAATTTCCTGTCAATTTTATGAAGTTGTGGAATAGCCTGTCATATATGATCATTTGCAAATCTTAACGCCATTAAAAAGGAGGTTGACAACCATGTGGACAACAGCAAGTTTTTTAATGGGGTATATGACTCATGTTGACACAGAGTCATAGAGCACCGTAATCCAACCTAAAACCATCCAGCCCAGTACCAAGCTCAGTATAATATTTCCTTTAGAGTTTAGCAACTTCTTTTTGCAGGATATTCAAATTTTGGTAACTCATTCTTCAAGAGATGGCGCTTGTGTCTCATCTTCACACGATATTCCTTTTTCTCTAACAGACAGTAATGTGAAATTTACTAATTAGCTGAAGTGAACCTATGTCTTGGCTGATAGTTTACCTTCAGAATTCCTAAAACGTTTAGTGGAAGCAATTGCATATCCTATTTAAAAGATCATTAACAGAACTTTAAACATCTGTGTACTGAAATTATGGACGCCAGTAGTTTTTGTTGCATTCCATAGCAGTGGTACAACAACTGATGTAACTAATTTCCATCTGATTTCAGAAATTTTAGACAGATGTCAAAGGAGAGAAAATTACACTCACGTGCAGCTTCTTTGACATTTTGAGGATAACCTCCTCTCCAACTCCCAGCACAGTTTGCAGCACAGATGTGGAATCCCAACATTTCATCAAGATTTTAGAATTTATGTCACAGGGATGCTCCGCTTTTAATTCGCTCTTCCTTACCATCAGATGCATTT